>NW_027422193.1:0-245653 GCF_037893015.1 Macrotis lagotis | reverse complement strand
GGCAAGGGAAAGCAAGGAAAGGCAATGGTAACGGAAGGAACGGCACGGCAAGGGGAAACAAGGCTAAGGCACGACAACGCACGCTAGGCAATGCACGGCAAGGCAAGGAAAGGGTAACGCATGGGAAAGCACGGTCAGGCGAGGCAAGGCTAAGGCACGACAATCCAAGGCTAGGCAATGCACGGAAGGCAAGCAAAGAGTAACGGAAGATAAGGAAGGAAAGGGAAAGCAAAGAAAGGCAAGTGTAACGGCAGGAACGGCACGGCAAGGGGAAACAAGGCTAAGGCACGACAACGCACGGCTAGGCAATGCACGGCAAGGCAAGCAAAAAGTAACGCAAGGAAAGGCACGGTGAGGCTAGGCAAGGCTAATGCACGAAAACGCAAGGCTAGGCGATGCACGACAATGCAAGGAAAGCTTAAAGCAAAGGAAGGCAAGGTCAGGCGAGATAAGGCTAAGGCACGACAACGCAAGGCTAGGAAATTCAGGGAAGGCAAGCAAAGAGTAACGGAAGGTAAGGAAGGCAAGGGAAAGCAAAGAAAGGCAAGTGTAACGGAAGGAACGGCACGGCAAGGGGAAACAAGGCTAAGGCACGACAACGCACGCTAGGCAATGCACGGCAAGGCAAGGAAAGGGTAACGCATGGGAAAGCACGGTCAGGCGAGGCAAGGCTAAGGCATGACAACGCAAGGCTAGGCAATGCACGGAAAGCAAGCAAGGAGTAACGGAATGCAAGGAAGGAAAGGGAAAGCAAGGGAAGGCAAGGGTAACGCAGGGGAAGGCACGGTCAGGTGAGGCAAGGATAAGGCACGACAATGCAAGGCTAGGCAATGCACGGCAAGGCAAGGAAAGAGTGACGGAAGGAAAGGAAGGCAACGCAAAGCCAGGCAAGGCAAGTGTAACAAAAGGCACGCCACGGCAAGGGGAATCAAGGCTAAGGCACGACAACGCACGGCTAGGCAATGCACGGCAAGGCAAGGAAAGGGTAACGCAAGGCAAGGCACGGTGAGGCTAGGCAAGGCTAATGCACGACAACGCAAGGCTAGGCAATGCACGACAATGCAAGGAAAGCTTAAAGCAAAGGAAGGCACGGTCAGGCGAGATAAGGCTAAGGCACGACAACGCAAGGCTAGGCAATGCACGGAAGGCAAGCAAAGAGTAACGGAAGGTAAGGAAGGCAAGGGAAAGCAAAGAAAGGCAAGTGTAACGGAAGGAACGGCACGGCAAGGGGAAACAAGGCTAAGGCACGACAACGCACGCTAGGCAATGAACGGCAAGGCAAGGAAAGGGTAACGCATGGGAAAGCACGGTCAGGCGAGGCAAGCCTAAGGCATGACAACGCAAGGCTAGGCAATGCACGGAAAGCAAGCAAAGAGTAACGGAACGCAAGGAAGGAAAGGGAAAGCAAGGGAAGGCAAGGGTAACGGAAGGAACGGCACGGCAAGGGGTAACAAGGCTAAGGCACGACAACGCAGGGCTAGGCAATGCACGGCAAGGCAAGGAAAGAGTAACGGAAGGAAAGGAAGGCAAGGCAATGCCAGGCAAGGCAAGTGTAACAAAAGGCACGCAAAGGCAAGGGGAAACAAGGGTAAGGCACGACAACACACGGCTAGGAAATGCACGGCAAGGCAAGGAAAGGGTAACGCAAGGCAAGGCACGGTGAGGCTAGGCAAGGTTAATGCACGACAACGCAAGGCTAGGCAATGCACGACAATGCAAGGAAAGCTTAAAGCAAAGGAAGGCACGGTCAGGCGAGATAAGGCTAAGGCACGACAACGCAAGGCTAGGCAATGCACGGAAGGCAAGCAAAGAGTAACGGAAGGTAAGGAAGGCAAGGGAAAGCAAAGAAAGGCAAGTATAACGGAAGGAACGGCACGGCAAGGGGAAACAAGGCTAAGGTACGACAACGCACGCTAGGCAATGCACGGCAAGGCAAGGAAAGGATAACGCATGGGAAAGCACGGTCAGGCGAGGCAAGGCTAAGGAAAGCCAACGCAAGGCTAGGCAATGCACGGAAAGCAAGCAAGGAGTAACGGAATGCAAGGAAGGAAAGGGAAAGCAAGGGAAGGCAAGGGTAACGGAAGGAACGGCACGGCAAGGGGTAACAAGGCTACGGCACGACAACACACGGCTAGGAAATGCACGGCAAGGCAAGGAAAGGGTAACGCAAGGCAAGGCTCGGTGAGGCTAGGCAAGGTTAATGCACGACAACGCAAGGCTAGGCAATGCACGACAATGCAAGGAAAGCTTAAAGCAAAGGAAGGCACGGTCAGGCGAGATAAGGCTAAGGCACGACAACGCAAGGCTAGGCAATGCACGGAAGGCAAGCAAAGAGTAACGGAAGGTAAGGAAGGCAAGGGAAAGCAAGGAAAGGCAAGTGGTAACGGAAGGAACGGCACGGCAAGGGGAAACAAGGCTAAGGCACGACAACGCACGCTAGGCAATGCACGGCAAGGCAAGGAAAGGGTAACGCAAGGAAAGGCACGGTGAGGCTAGGCAAGGCTAATGCACGACAACGCAAGGCTAGGCAATGCACGACAATGCAAGGAAAGCTTAAAGCAAAGGAAGGCAAGGTCAGGCGAGATAAGTCTAAGGCACGACAACGCAAGGCTAGGAAATTCAGGGAAGGCAAGCAAAGAGTAACGGAAGGTAAGCAAGGCAAGGAAAAGGAAGGAAAGTCCAGGGTAACGGAAGGAACGGCACGGCAAGGGGAAACAAAGCTAAAGCACGGCAACGCAGGCTAGGCAATGCACGGCAAGGCAAGGAAAGGGTAACGCATGGGAAAGCACGTTCAGGCGAGGCAAGGCTAAGGCACAACAACGCAAGGCTAGGCAATGCACGGAAAGCAAGCAAAGAGTAACGGAAGGTAAGGAAGGCAAGGGAAAGGAAGGAAAGGCAAGTGTAACGGAAGGAACGGCACGGCAAGGGGAAACAAGGCTAAGGCACGACAACGCACGGCTAGGCAATGCACGGCAAGGCAAGGAAAGGGTAACGCATGGGAAAGCACGGTCAGGCGATGCAAGGCTAAGGCATGACAACGCAAGGCTAGGCAATGCACGGAAAGCAAGCAAAGAGTAACGGAACGCAAGGAAGGCATGGGAAAGCAAGGGAAGGCAAGGGTAACGGAAGGAACGGCACGGCAAGGGGTAACAAGGCTAAGGCACGGCAACGCAGGGTTAGGCAATGCACGGCAAGGCAAGGAAATGGTAACGCAGGGGAAGGCACGGTCAGGTGAGGCAAGGATAAAGCACGACAACGCAAGGCTAGGCAATGCACGGCAAGGCAAGGAAAGAGTAACGGAAGGAAAGGAAGGAAGGGAAAGCAAGGAAGGCAAGGTAACGGAAGGAACGGCACGGCAAGGGGAAACAAGGCTAAGGCACGACAACGCACGGCTAGGCAATGCACGGCAAGGCAAGGAAAGGGTAACGCAAGGCAAGGCACGGTGAGGCTAGGCAAGGATAATGCACGACAACGCAAGGCTAGGCAATGCACGACAATGCAAGGAAAGCTTAAAGCAAAGGAAGGCACGGTCAGGCGAGATAAGGCTAAGGCACGACAACGCAAGGCTAGGCAATGCAGGGAAGGGAAGCAAAGAGTAACGGAAGGTAAGCAAGGCAAGGAAAAGCAAGGAAAGGCAAGGGTAACGGAAGGAACTGCACGGCAAGGGGAAACAAGGTTAAGGCACGGCAACGCAGGCTGGGCAATGCACGGCAAGGCAAGGAAAGGGTAACGCATGGGAAAGCACGGTCAGGCGATGCAAGGCTAAGGCATGACAACGCAAGGCTAGGTAATGCACGGAAAGCAAGCAAAGAGTAACGGAACGCAAGGAAGGCATGGGAAAGCAAGGGAAGGCAAGGGTAACGGAAGGAACGGCACGGCAAGGGGTAACAAGGCTAAGGCACGGCAACGCAGGGTTAGGCAATGCACGGCAAGGCAAGGAAATGGTAACGCAGGGGAAGGCACGGTCAGGTGAGGCAAGGATAAGGCACGACAATGCAAGGCTAGGCAATGCACGGCAAGGCAAGGAAAGAGTAACGGAAGGAAAGGAAGGCAAGTCAAAGCCAGTCAAGGCAAGTGTAACAAAAGGCACGCCACGGCAAGGGGAAACAAGGCTAAGGCACGACAACGCACGGCTAGGCAATGCACGGCAAGGCAAGGAAAGGGTAACGCAAGGCAAGGCACGGTGAGGCTAGGCAAGGCTAATGCACGATAACGCAAGGCTAGGCAATGCACGACAATGCAAGGAAAGCTTAAAGCAAAGGAAGGCACGGTCAGGCGAGATAAGGCTAAGGCACGACAACGCAAGGCTAGGCAATGCAGGGAAGGGAAGCAAAGAGTAACGGAAGGTAAGCAAGGCAAGGAAAAGCAAAGAAAGGCAAGGGTAACGGAAGGAACTGCACGGCAAGGGGAAACAAGGTTAAGGCACGGCAACGCAGGCTGGGCAATGCACGGCAAGGCAAGGAAAGGGTAACGCATGGGAAAGCACGGTCAGGGGAAGCAAGGCTAAGGCACGACAACGCAAGGCTTGGCAATGCACGGAAGGCAAGCAAAGAGTAACGGAAGGTAAGGAAGGCAGGGGAAAGCAAAGAAAGGCAAGTGTAACGGAAGGAACGGCACGGCAAGGGGAAACAAGGCTAAGGCACGACAACGCACGCTAGGCAATGCACGGCAAGGCAAGGAAAGGGTAACACATGGGAAAGCACGGTCAGGCGAGGCAAGGCTAAGGAAAGCCAACGCAAGGCTAGGCAATGCACGGAAAGCAAGCAAGGAGTAACGGAATGCAAGGAAGGAAAGGGAAAGCAAGGGAAGGCAAGGGTAACGGAAGGAACGGCACGGCAAGGGGTAACAAGTCTAAGGCACAACAACACACGGCTAGGAAATGCACGGCAAGGCAAGGAAAGGGTAACGCAAGGCAAGGCACGGTGAGGCTAGGCAAGGTTAATGCACGACAACGCAAGGCTAGGCAATGCACGACAATGCAAAGAAAACTTAAAGCAAAGGAAGGCACGGTCAGGCGAGATAAGGTTAAGGCACGACAACGCAAGGCTAGGCAATGCACGGAAGGCAAGCAAAGAGTAACGGAAGGTAAGGAAGGCAAGGGAAAGCAAGGAAAGGCAATGGTAACGGAAGGAACGGCACGGCAAGGGGAAACAAGGCTAAGGCACGACAACGCACGCTAGGCAATGCACGGCAAGGCAAGGAAAGGGTAACGCATGGGAAAGCACGGTCAGGCGAGGCAAGGCTAAGGCACGACAATCCAAGGCTAGGCAATGCACGGAAGGCAAGCAAAGAGTAACGGAAGATAAGGAAGGAAAGGGAAAGCAAAGAAAGGCAAGTGTAACGGCAGGAACGGCACGGCAAGGGGAAACAAGGCTAAGGCACGACAACGCACGGCTAGGCAATGCACGGCAAGGCAAGCAAAAAGTAACGCAAGGAAAGGCACGGTGAGGCTAGCCAAGGCTAATGCACGAAAACGCAAGGCTAGGCGATGCACGACAATGCAAGGAAAGCTTAAAGCAAAGGAAGGCAAGGTCAGGCGAGATAAGGCTAAGGCACGACAACGCAAGGCTAGGAAATTCAGGGAAGGCAAGCAAAGAGTAACGGAAGGTAAGGAAGGCAAGGGAAAGCAAAGAAAGGCAAGTGTAACGGAAGGAACGGCACGGCAAGGGGAAACAAGGCTAAGGCACGACAACGCACGCTAGGCAATGCACGGCAAGGCAAGGAAAGGGTAACGCATGGGAAAGCACGGTCAGGCGAGGCAAGGTTAAGGAAAGCCAACGCAAGGCTAGGCAATGCACGGAAAGCAAGCAAGGAGTAACGGAATGCAAGGAAGGAAAGGGAAAGCAAGGGAAGGCAAGGGTAACGCAGGGGAAGGCACGGTCAGGTGAGGCAAGGATAAGGCACGACAATGCAAGGCTAGGCAATGCACGGCAAGGCAAGGAAAGAGTAACGGAAGGAAAGGAAGGCAACGCAAAGCCAGGCAAGGCAAGTGTAACAAAAGGCACGCCACGGCAAGGGGAATCAAGGCTAAGGCACGACAACGCACGGCTAGGCAATGCACGGCAAGGCAAGGAAAGGGTAACGCAAGGCAAGGCACGGTGAGGCTAGGCAAGGCTAATGCACGACAACGCAAGGCTAGGCAATGCACGACAATGCAAGGTAAGCTTAAAGCAAAGGAAGGCACGGTCAGGCGAGATAAGGCTAAGGCACGACAACGCAAGGCTAGGCATTGCACGGAAGGCAAGCAAAGAGTAACGGAAGGTAAGGAAGGCAAGGGAAAGCAAAGAAAGGCAAGTGTAACGGAAGGAACGGCACGGCAAGGGGAAACAAGGCTAAGGCACGACAACGCACGCTAGGCAATGCACGGCAAGGCAAGGAAAGGGTAACGCATGGGAAAGCACGGCCAGGCGAGGCAAGCCTAAGGCATGACAACGCAAGGCTAGGCAATGCACGGAAAGCAAGCAAAGAGTAACGGAACGCAAGGAAGGAAAGGGAAAGCAAGGGAAGGCAAGGGTAACGGAAGGAACGGCACGGCAAGGGGTAACAAGGCTAAGGCACGACAACGCAGGGCTAGGCAATGCACGGCAAGGCAAGGAAAGAGTAACGGAAGGAAAGGAAGGCAAGGCAATGCCAGGCAAGGCAAGTGTAACAAAAGGCACGCAAAGGCAAGGGGAAACAAGGGTAAGGCACGACAACACACGGCTAGGAAATGCACGGCAAGGCAAGGAAAGGGTAACGCAAGGCAAGGCACGGTGAGGCTAGGCAAGGCTAATGCACGACAACGCAAGGCTAGGCAATGCACGACAATGCAAGTAAAGCTTAAAGCAAAGGAAGGCACGGTCAGGCGAGATAAGGCTAAGGCACGACAACGCAAGGCTAGGCAATGCACGGAAGGCAAGCAAAGAGTAACGGAAGGTAAGGAAGGCAAGGGAAAACAAAGAAAGGCAAGTATAACGGAAGGAACGGCACGGCAAGGGGAAACAAGGCTAAGGTACAACAACGCACGCTAGGCAATGCACGGCAAGGCAAGGAAAGGATAACGCATGGGAAAGCACGGTCAGGCGAGGCAAGGCTAAGGAAAGCCAACGCAAGGCTAGGCAATGCACGGAAAGCAAGCAAGGAGTAACGGAATGCAAGGAAGGAAAGGGAAAGCAAGGGAAGGCAAGGGTAACGGAAGGAACGTCACGGCAAGGGGTAACAAGGCTAAGGCACGACAACACACGGCTAGGAAATGCACGGCAAGGCAAGGAAAGGGTAACGCAAGGCAAGGCTCGGTGAGGCTAGGCAAGGTTAATGCACGACAACGCAAGGCTAGGCAATGCACGACAATGCAAGGAAAGCTGAAAGCAAAGGAAGGCACGGTCAGGCGAGATAAGGCTAAGGCATGACAACGCAAGGCTAGGCAATGCACGGAAGGCAAGCAAAGAGTAACGGAAGGTAAGGAAGGCAAGGGAAAGCAAGGAAAGGCAATGGTAACGGAAGGAACGGCACGGCAAGGGGAAACAAGGCTAAGGCACGACAACGCACGCTAGGCAATGCACGGCAAGGCAAGCAAAGGGTAACGCAAGGAAAGGCACGGTGAGGCTAGGCAAGGCTAATGCACGAAAACGCAAGGCTAGGCGATGCACGACAATGCAAGGAAAGCTTAAAGCAAAGGAAGGCAAGGTCAGGCGAGATAAGTCTAAGGCACGACAACGCAAGGCTAGGAAATTCAGGGAAGGCAAGCAAAGAGTAACGGAAGGTAAGGAAGGCAAGGGAAAGCAAAGAAAGGCAAGTGTAACGGAAGGAACGGCACGGCAAGGGGAAACAAGGCTAAGGCACGACAACGCACGCTAGGCAATGCACGGCAAGGCAAGGAAAGGGTAACGCATGGGAAAGCACGGTCAGGCGAGGCAAGCCTAAGGCATGACAACGCAAGGCTAGGCAATGCACGGAAAGCAAGCAAAGAGTAACGGAACGCAAGGAAGGAAAGGGAAAGCAAGGGAAGGCAAGGGTAACGGAAGGAACGGCACGGCAAGGGGTAACAAGGCTAAGGCACGACAACGCAGGGCTAGGCAATGCACGGCAAGGCAAGGAAAGAGTAACGGAAGGAAAGGAAGGCAAGGCAATGCCAGGCAAGGCAAGTGTAACAAAAGGCACGCAAAGGCAAGGGGAAACAAGGGTAAGGCACGACAACACACGGCTAGGAAATGCACGGCAAGGCAAGGAAAGGGTAACGCAAGGCAAGGCACGGTGAGGCTAGGCAAGGCTAATGCACGACAACGCAAGGCTAGGCAATGCACGACAATGCAAGTAAAGCTTAAAGCAAAGGAAGGCACGGTCAGGCGAGATAAGGCTAAAGCACGACAACGCAAGGCTAGGCAATGCACGGAAGGCAAGCAAAGAGTAACGGAAGGTAAGGAAGGCAAGGGAAAGCAAAGAAAGGCAAGTGTAACGGAAGGAACGGCACGGCAAGGGGAAACAAGGCTAAGGTACGACAACGCACGCTAGGCAATGCACGGCAAGGCAAGGAAAGGGTAACGCATGGGAAAGCACGGTCAGGCGAGGCAAGGCTAAGGAAAGCCAACGCAAGGCTAGGCAATGCATGGAAAGCAAGCAAGGAGTAACGGAATGCAAGGAAGGAAAGGGAAAGCAAGGGAAGGCAAGGGTAACGGAAGGAACGGCACGGCAAGGGGTAACAAGGCTAAGGCACGACAACACACGGCTAGGAAATGCACGGCAAGGCAAGGAAAGGGTAACGCAAGGCAAGGCACGGTGAGGCTAGGCAAGGTTAATGCACGACAACGCAAGGCTAGGCAATGCACGACAATGCAAGGAAAGCTTAAAGCAAAGGAAGGCACGGTCAGGCGAGATAAGGCTAAGGCACGACAACGCAAGGCTAGGCAATGCACGGAAGGCAAGCAAAGAGTAACGGAAGGTAAGGAAGGCAAGGGAAAGCAAGGAAAGGCAATGGTAACGGAAGGAACGGCATGGCAAGGGGAAACAAGGCTAAGGCACGACAACGCACGCTAGGCAATGCACGGCAAGGGGAAACAAGGCTAAGGCACGACAACGCACGCTAGGCAATGCACGGCAAGGCAAGCAAAGGGTAACGCAAGGAAAGGCACGGTGAGGCTAGGCAAGGCTAATGCACGAAAACGCAAGGCTAGGCGATGCACGACAATGCAAGGAAAGCTTAAAGCAAAGGAAGGCAAGGTCAGGCGAGATAAGTCTAAGGCACGACAACGCAAGGCTAGGAAATTCAGGGAAGGCAAGCAAAGAGTAACGGAAGGTAAGCAAGGCAAGGAAAAGGAAGGAAAGTCCAGGGTAACGGAAGGAACGGCACGGCAAGGGGAAACAAAGCTAAAGCACGGCAACGCAGGCTAGGCAATGCACGGCAAGGCAAGGAAAGGGTAACGCATGGGAAAGCACGTTCAGGCGAGGCAAGGCTAAGGCACAACAACGCAAGGCTATGCAATGCACGGAAGGCAAGCAAAGAGTAACGGAAGGTAAGGAAGGCAAGGGAAAGGAACGAAAGGCAAGTGTAACGGAAGGAACGGCACGGCAAGGGGAAACAAGGCTAAGGCACGACAACGCACGGCTAGGCAATGCACGGCAAGGCAAGGAAAGGGTAACGCATGGGAAAGCACGGTCAGGCGATGCAAGGCTAAGGCATGACAACGCAAGGCTAGGCAATGCACGGAAAGCAAGCAAAGAGTAACGGAACGCAAGGAAGGCATGGGAAAGCAAGGGAAGGCAAGGGTAACGGAAGGAACGGCACGGCAAGGGGTAACAAGGCTAAGGCACGGCAACGCAGGGTTAGGCAATGCACGGCAAGGCAAGGAAATGGTAACGCAGGGGAAGGCACGGTCAGGTGAGGCAAGGATAAGGCACGACAATGCAAGGCTAGGCAATGCACGGCAAGGCAAGGAAAGAGTAACGGAAGGAAAGGAAGGCAAGTCAAAGCCAGTCAAGGCAAGTGTAACAAAAGGCACGCCACGGCAAGGGGAAACAAGGCTAAGGCACGACCACGCACGGCTAGGCAATGCACGGCAAGGCAAGGAAAGGGTAACGCATGGGAAAGCACGGTCAGGCGAGGCAAGGCTAAGGAAAGCCAACGCAAGGCTAGGCAATGCACTGAAAGCAAGCAAGGAGTAACGGAATGCAAGGAAGGAAAGGGAAAGCAAGGGAAGGCAAGGGTAACGGAAGGAACGGCACGGGAAGGGGTAACAAGGCTAAGGCACAACAACACACGGCTAGGAAATGCTCGGTAAGGCAAGGAAAGGGTAACGCAAGGCAAGGCACGGTGAGGCTAGGCAAGGTTAATGCACGACAACGCAAGGCTAGGCAATGCACGACAATGCAAAGAAAACTTAAAGCAAAGGAAGGCACGGTCAGGCGAGATAAGGCTAAGGCACGACAACGCAAGGCTAGGCAATGCACGGAAGGCAAGCAAAGAGTAACGGAAGGTAAGGAAGGCAAGGGAAAGCAAGGAAAGGCAATGGTAACGGAAGGAACGGCACGGCAAGGGGAAACAAGGCTAAGGCACGACAACGCACGCTAGGCAATGCACGGCAAGGCAAGGAAAGGGTAACGCATGGGAAAGCACGGTCAGGCGAGGCAAGGCTAAGGCACGACAACCCAAGGCTAGGCAATGCACGGAAGGCAAGCAAAGAGTAACGGAAGATAAGGAAGGAAAGGGAAAGCAAAGAAAGGCAAGTGTAACGGCAGGAACGGCACGGCAAGGGGAAACAAGGCTAAGGCACGACAACGCACGGCTAGGCAATGCACGGCAAGGCAAGCAAAAAGTAACGCAAGGAAAGGCACGGTGAGGCTAGGCAAGGCTAATGCACGAAAACGCAAGGCTAGGCGATGCACGACAATGCAAGGAAAGCTTAAAGCAAAGGAAGGCAAGGTCAGGCGAGATAAGGCTAAGGCACGACAACGCAAGGCTAGGAAATTCAGGGAAGGCAAGCAAAGAGTAACGGAAGGTAAGGAAGGCAAGGGAAAGCAAAGAAAGGCAAGTGTAACGGAAGGAACGGCACGGCAAGGGGAAACAAGGCTAAGGCACGACAACGCACGCTAGGCAATGCACGGCAAGGCAAGGAAAGGGTAACGCATGGGAAAGCACGGTCAGGCGAGGCAAGCCTAAGGCATGACAACGCAAGGCTAGGCAATGCACGGAAAGCAAGCAAAGAGTAACGGAACGCAAGGAAGGCAAGGGAAAGCAAGGGAAGGCAAGGGTAACGGAAGGAACGGCACGGCAAGGGGTAACAAGGCTAAGGCACGACAACGCACGCTAGGCAATGCACGGCAAGGCAAGGAAAGGGTAACGCGTGGGAAAGAACGGTCAGGCGATGCAAGGCTAAGGCACGACAACGCAAGGCTAGGCAATGCACGGAAGGCAAGCAAAGAGTAACGGAAAGTAAGGAAGGCAAGGGAAAGCAAGGAAAGGCAAGTGTAACGGAAGGAACGGCACGGCAAGGGGAAACAAGGCTAAGGCACGACAACGCACGCTAGGCAATACACGGCAAGGCAAGGAAAGGGTAACGCATGGGAAATCACGGTCAGGCGAGGCAAGGCTAAGGCATGACAACGCAAGGCTAGGCAATGCACGGAAAGCAAGCAAAGAGTAACGGAACGCAAGGAAGGCAAGGGAAAGAAAGGGAAGGCAAGGGTAACGGAAGGAACGGCACGGCAAGGGGTAAGAAGGCTAAGGCACGACAACGCAGGGCTAGGCAATGCACGGCAAGGCAAGGAAAGGGTAACGCAGGGGAAGGCACGGTCAGGTGAGGCAAGGATAAGGCAAGACAATGCAAGGCTAGGCAATGCACGGCAAGGCAAGGAAAGAGTAACGGAAGGAAAGGAAGGCAAGGCAAAGCCAGGCAAGGCAAGTGTAACAAAAGGCACGCCACGGCAAGGGGAATCAAGGCTAAGGCACGACAACGCACGGCTAGGCAATGCACGGCAAGGCAAGGAAAGGGTAACGCAAGGCAAGGCACGGTGAGGCTAGGCAAGGCTAATGCACGACAACGCAAGGCTAGGCAATGCACGACAATGCAAGGAAAGCTTAAAGCAAAGGAAGGCACGGTCAGGCGAGATAAGGCTAAGGCACGACAACGCAAGGCTAGGCAATGCACGGAAGGCAAGCAAAGAGTAACGGAAGGTAAGGAAGGCAAGGGAAAGCAAAGAAAGGCAAGTGTAACGGAAGGAACGGCACGGCAAGGGGAAACAAGGCTAAGGCACGACAACGCACGCTAGGCAATGCACGGCAAGGCAAGGAAAGGGTAACGCATGGGAAAGCACGGTCAGGCGAGGCAAGCCTAAGGCATGACAACGCAAGGCTAGGCAATGCACGGAAAGCAAGCAAAGAGTAACGGAACGCAAGGAAGGAAAGGGAAAGCAAGGGAAGGCAAGGGTAACGGAAGGAACGGCACGGCAAGGGGTAACAAGGCTAAGGCACGACAACGCAGGGCTAGGCAATGCACGGCAAGGCAAGGAAAGAGTAACGGAAGGAAAGGAAGGCAAGGCAAAGCCAGGCAAGGCAAGTTTAACAAAAGGTACGCAACGGCAAGGGGAAACAAGGGTAAGGCACGACAACACACGGCTAGGAAATGCACGGCAAGGCAAGGAAAAAGTAACGCAAGGCAAGGCACGGTGAGGCTAGGCAAGGCTAATGCACGACAACGCAAGGCTAGGCAATGCACGACAATGCAAGTAAAGCTTAAAGCAAAGGAAGGCACGGTCAGGCGAGATAAGGCTAAGGCACGACAACGCAAGGCTAGGCAATGCACGGAAGGCAAGCAAAGAGTAACGGAAGGTAAGGAAGGCAAGGGAAAGCAAAGAAAGGCAAGTGTAACGGAAGGAACGGCACGGCAAGGGGAAACAAGGTTAAGGCACGACAACGCACGCTAGGCAATGCACGGCAAGGCAAGGAAAGGGTAACGCATGGGAAAGCACGGTCAGGCGAGGCAAGGCTAAGGAAAGCCAACGCAAGGCTAGGCAATGCACGGAAAGCAAGCAAGGAGTAACGGAATGCAAGGAAGGAAAGGGAAAGCAAGGGAAGGCAAGGGTAACGGAAGGAACGGCACGGCAAGGGGAAACAAGGCTAAGGTACGACAACGCACGCTAGGCAATGCACGGCAAGGCAAGGAAAGGGTAACGCATGGGAAAGCACGGTCAGGCGAGGCAAGGCTAAGGAAAGCCAACGCAAGGCTAGGCAATGCACGGAAAGCAAGCAAGGAGTAACGGAATGCAAGGAAGGAAAGGGAAAGCAAGGGAAGGCAAGGGTAACGGAAGGAACGGCACGGCAAGGGGTAACAAGTCTAAGGCACGACAACACACGGCTAGGAAATGCACGGCAAGGCAAGGAAAGGGTAACGCAAGGCAAGGCACGGTGAGGCTAGGCAAGGTTAATGCACGACAACGCAAGGCTAGGCAATGCACGAAAATGCAAGGAAAGCTTAAAGCAAAGGAAGGCACGGTCAGGCGAGATAAGGCTAAGGCACGACAACGCAAGGCTAGGCAATGCACGGAAGGCAAGCAAAGAGTAACGGAAGGTAAGGAAGGCAAGGGAAAGGAAGGAAAGTCCAGGGTAACGGAAGGAACGGCACGGTAAGGGGAAACAAAGCTAAAGCACGGCAACGCAGGCTAGGCAATGCACGGCAAGGCAAGGAAAGGGTAACGCATGGGAAAGCACGTTCAGGCGAGGCAAGGCTAAGGCACAACAACGCAAGGCTAGGCAATGCACGGAAGGCAAGCAAAGAGTAACGGAAGGTAAGGAAGGCAAGGGAAAGGAAGGAAAGGCAAGTGTAACGGAAGGAACGGCACGGCAAGGGGAAACAAGGCTAAGGCACGACAACGCACGGCTAGGCAATGCACGGCAAGGCAAGGAAAGGGTAACGCATGGGAAAGCACGGTCAGGCGATGCAAGGCTAAGGCATGACAACGCAAGGCTAGGCAATGCACGGAAAGCAAGCAAAGAGTAACGGAACGCAAGGAAGGCATGGGAAAGCAAGGGAAGGCAAGGGTAACGGAAGGAACGGCACGGCAAGGGGTAACAAGGCTAAGGCACGGCAACGCAGGGTTAGGCAATGCACGGCAAGGCAAGGAAATGGTAACGCAGGGGAAGGCACGGTCAGGTGAGGCAAGGATAAGGCACGACAATGCAAGGCTAGGCAATGCACGGCAAGGCAAGGAAAGAGTAACGGAAGGAAAGGAAGGCAATTCAAAGGCAGTCAAGGCAAGTGTAACAAAAGGCACGCCACGGCAAGGGGAAACAAGGCTAAGGCACGACAACGAACGGCTAGGCAATGCACGGTAAGGCAAGGAAAGGGTAACGCATGGGAAAGCACGGTCAGGCGAGGCAAGGCTAAGGAAAGCCAACGCAAGGCTAGGCAATGCACGGAAAGCAAGCAAGGAGTAACGGAATGCAAGGAAGGAAAGGGAAAGCAAGGGAAGGCAAGGGTAACGGAAGGAACGGCACATCAAGGGGTAACAAGGCGAAGGCACAACAACACACGGCTAGGAAATGCACGGCAAGGCAAGGAAAGGGTAACGCAAGGCAAGGCACGGTGAGGCTAGGCAAGGTTAATGCACGACAACGCAAGGCTAGGCAATGCACGACAATGCAAAGAAAACTTAAAGCAAAGGAAGGCACGGTCAGGCGAGATAAGGCTAAGGCACGACAACGCAAGGCTAGGCAATGCACGGAAGGCAAGCAAAGAGTAACGGAAATTAAGGAAGGCAAGGGAAAGCAAAGAAAGGCAAGTGTAACGGAAGGAACGGCACGGCAAGGGGAAACAAGGCTAAGGCACGACAACGCACGCTAGGCAATGCACGGCAAGGCAAGGAAAGGGTAACGCATGGGAAAGCACGGTCAGGCGAGGCAAGCCTAAGGCATGACAACGCAAGGCTAGGCAATGCACGGAAAGCAAGCAAAGAGTAACGGAACGCAAGGAAGGCAAGGGAAAGCAAGGGAAGGCAAGGGTAACGGAAGGAACGGCACGGCAAGGGGTAACAAGGATAAGGCACGACAACGCACGCTAGGCAATGCACGGCAAGGCAAGGAAAGGGTAACGCATGGGAAAGCACGGTCAGGCGAGGCAAGGCTAAGGCAAGACAACGCAAGGCTAGGCAATGCACGGAAAGCAAGCAAAGAGTAACGGAATGCAAGGAAGGAAAGGGAAAGCAAGGAAAGGCAAGTGTAACGGAAGGAACGGCACGGCAAGGGGAAACAAGGCTAAGGCACGACAACGCACGGCTAGGCAATGCACGGCAAGGCAAGGAAAGGGTAACGCAAGGCAAGGCACGGTGAGGCTAGGCAAGGCTAATGCACGACAACGCAAGGCTAGGCAATGGACGACAATGCAAGGAAAGCTTAAAGCAAACGAAGGCACGGTCAGGCGAGATAAGGCTAAGGCACGACAACGCAAGGCTAGGCAATGCACGGAAGGCAAGCAAAGAGTAACGGAAATTAAGGAAGGCAAGGGAAAGCAAAGAAAGGCAAGTGTAACGGAAGGAACGGCACGGCAAGGGGAAACAAGGTTAAGGCACGACAACGCACGCTAGGCAATGCACGGCAAGGCAAGGAAATGGTAACGCATGGGAAAGCACGGTCAGGCGAGGCAAGGCTAAGGAAAGCCTACGCAAGGCTAGGCAATGCACGGAAAGCAAGCAAGGAGTAACGGAATGCAAGGAAGGAAAGGGAAAGCAAGGGAAGTCAAGGGTAACGGAAGGAACGGCACGGCAAGGGGAAACAAGGCTAAGGTACGACAACGCACGCTAGGCAATGCACGGCAAGGCAAGGAAAGGGTAACGCATGGGAAAGAACGGTCAGGCGAGGCAAGGCTACGGAAAGCCAACGCAAGGCTAGGCAATGCACGGAAAGTAAGCAAGGAGTAATGGAATGCAAGGAAGGAAAGGGAAAGCAAGGGAAGGCAAGGGTAACGGAAGGAACGGCACGGCAAGGGGTAACAAGGCTAAGGCACGACAACACACGGCTAGGAAATGCACGGCAAGGCAAGGAAAGGGTAACGCAAGGAAAGGCACGGTGAGGCTAGGCAAGGCTAATGCACGACAAACGCAAGGCTAGGCAATGCACGACAATGCAAGGAAAGCTTAAAGCAAAGGAAGGCAAGGTCAGGCGAGATAAGGCTAAGGCACGACAACGCAAGGCTAGGAAATTCAGGGAAGGCAAGCAAAGAGTAACGGAAGGTAAGGAAGGCAAGGGAAAGGAAGGAAAGTCCAGGGTAACGGAAGGAACGGCACGGCAAGGGGAAACAAAGCTAAAGCACGGCAACGCAGGCTAGGCAATGCACGGCAAGGCAAGGAAAGGGTAACGCATGGGAAAGCACGTTCAGGCGAGGCAAGGCTAAGGCACAACAACGCAAGGCTAGGCAATGCACGGAAGGCAAGCAAAGAGTAACGGAAGGTAAGGAAGGCAAGGGAAAGGAAGGAAAGGCAAGTGTAACGGAAGGAACGGCACGGCAAGGGGAAACAAGGCTAAGGCACGACAACGCACGGCTAGGCAATGCACGGCAAGGCAAGGAAAGGGTAACGCATGGGAAAGCACGGTCAGGCGATGCAAGGCTAAGGCATGACAACGCAAGGCTAGGCAATGCACGGAAAGCAAGCAAAGAGTAACGGAACGCAAGGAAGGCATGGGAAAGCAAGGGAAGGCAAGGGTAACGGAAGGAACGGCACGGCAAGGGGTAACAAGGCTAAGGCACGGCAACGCAGGGTTAGGCAATGCACGGCAAGGCAAGGAAATGGTAACGCAGGGGAAGGCACGGTCAGGTGAGGCAAGGATAAGGCACGACAATGCAAGGCTAGGCAATGCACGGCAAGGCAAGGAAAGAGTAACGGAAGGAAAGGAAGGCAATTCAAAGCCAGTCAAGGCAAGTGTAACAAAAGTCACGCCACGGCAAGGGGAAACAAGGCTAAGGCACGACAACGCACGGCTAGGCAATGCACGGTAAGGCAAGGAAAGGGTAACGCATGGGAAAGCACGGTCAGGCGAGGCAAGGCTAAGGAAAGCCAACGCAAGGCTAGGCAATGCACGGAAAGCAAGCAAGGAGTAACGGAATGCAAGGAAGGAAAGGGAAAGCAAGGGAAGGCAAGGGTAACGGAAGGAACGGCACATCAAGGGGTAACAAGGCGAAGGCACAACAACACACGGCTAGGAAATGCACGGCAAGGCAAGGAAAGGGTAACGCAAGGCAAGGCACGGTGAGGCTAGGCAAGGTTAATGCACGACAACGCAAGGCTAGGCAATGCACGACAATGCAAAGAAAACTTAAAGCAAAGGAAGGCACGGTCAGGCGAGATAAGTCTAAGGCACGACAACGCAAGGCTAGGCAATGCACGGAAGGCAAGCAAAGAGTAACGGAAGGTAAGGAAGGCAAGGGAAAGCAAGGAAAGGCAATGGTAACGGAAGGAACGGCACGGCAAGGGGAAACAAGGCTAAGGCACGACAACGCACGCTAGGCAATGCACGGCAAGGCAAGGAAAGGGTAACGCATGGGAAAGCACGGTCAGGCGAGGCAAGGCTAAGGCACGACAACCCAAGGCTAGGCAATGCACGGAAGGCAAGCAAAGAGTAACGGAAGATAAGGAAGGAAAGGGAAAGCAAAGAAAGGCAAGTGTAACGGCAGGAACGGCACGGCAAGGGGAAACAAGGCTAAGGCACGACAACGCACGGCTAGGCAATGCACGGCAAGGCAAGCAAAAAGTAACGCAAGGAAAGGCACGGTGAGGCTAGGCAAGGCTAATGCACGAAAACGCAAAGCTAGGCGATGCACGACAATGCAAGGAAAGCTTAAAGCAAAGGAAGGCAAGGTCAGGCGAGATAAGGCTAAGGCACGACAACGCAAGGCTAGGAAATTCAGGGAAGGCAAGCAAAGAGTAACGGAAGGTAAGGAAGGCAAGGGAAAGCAAAGAAAGGCAAGTGTAACGGAAGGAACGGCACGGCAAGGGGAAACAAGGCTAAGGCACGACAACGCACGCTAGGCAATGCACGGCAAGGCAAGGAAAGGGTAACGCATGGGAAAGCACGGTCAGGCGAGGCAAGCCTAAGGCATGACAACGCAAGGCTAGGCAATGCACGGAAAGCAAGCAAAGAGTAACGGAACGCAAGGAAGGCAAGGGAAAGCAAGGGAAGGCAAGGGTAACGGAAGGAACGGCACGGCAAGGGGTAACAAGGCTAAGGCACGACAACGCACGCTAGGCAATGCACGGCAAGGCAAGGAAAGGGTAACGCATGGGAAAGCACGGTCAGGCGATGCAAGGCTAAGGCACGACAACGCAAGGCTAGGCAATGCACGGAAGGCAAGCAAAGAGTAACGGAAGTAAGGAAGGCAAGGGAAAGCAAGGAAAGGCAAGTGTAACGGAAGGAACGGCACGGCAAGGGGAAACAAGGCTAAGGCACGACAACGCACGCTAGGCAATGCACGGCAAGGCAAGGAAAGGGTAACGCAAGGCAAGGCAAGGAAAGGCACGACAACGCAAGGCTAGGCAATGACGCAAGGAAAAGACACGGTCAGGCGAGATAAGGCTAAGGCACGACAACGCAAGGCTAGGCAATGCACGGAAGGCAAGCAAAGAGTAACGGAAGGTAAGGAAGGCAAGGGAAAGCAAAGAAAGGCAAGTGTAACGGAAGGAACGGCACGGCAAGGGGAAACAAGGCTAAGGCACGACAACGCACGCTAGGCAATGCACGGCAAGGCAAGGAAAGGGTAACGCATGGGAAAGCACGGTCAGGCGAGGCAAGCCTAAGGCATGACAACGCAAGGCTAGGCAATGCACGGAAAGCAAGCAAAGAGTAACGGAAGGCAAGGAAGGAAAGGGAAAGCAAGGGAAGGCAAGGGTAACGGAAGGAACGGCACGGCAAGGGGTAACAAGGCTAAGGCACGACAACGCAGGGCTAGGCAATGCACGGCAAGGCAAGGAAAGAGTAACGGAAGGAAAGGAAGGCAAGGCAAAGCCAGGCAAGGCAAGTTTAACAAAAGGCACGCAACGGCAAGGGGAAACAAGGGTAAGGCACGACAACACACGGCTAGGAAATGCACGGCAAGGCAAGGAAAAAGTAACGCAAGGCAAGGCACGGTGAGGCTAGGCAAGGCTAATGCACGACAACGCAAGGCTAGGCAATGCACGACAATGCAAGTAAAGCTTAAAGCAAAGGAAGGCACGGTCAGGCGAGATAAGGCTAAGGCACGACAACGCAAGGCTAGGCAATGCACGGAAGGCAAGCAAAGAGTAACGGAAGGTAAGGAAGGCAAGGGAAAGCAAAGAAAGGCAAGTGTAACGGAAGGAACGGCACGGCAAGGGGAAACAAGGTTAAGGCACGACAACGCACGCTAGGCAATGCACGGCAAGGCAAGGAAATGGTAACGCATGGGAAAGCACGGTCAGGCGAGGCAAGGCTAAGGAAAGCCAACGCAAGGCTAGGCAATGCACGGAAAGCAAGCAAGGAGTAACGGAATGCAAGGAAGGAAAGGGAAAGCAAGGGAAGTCAAGGGTAACGGAAGGAACGGCACGGCAAGGGGAAACAAGGCTAAGGTACGACAACGCACGCTAGGCAATGCACGGCAAGGCAAGGAAAGGGTAACGCATGGGAAAGAACGGTCAGGCGAGGCAAGGCTAAGGAAAGCCAACGCAAGGCTAGGCAATGCACGGAAAGTAAGCAAGGAGTAATGGAATGCAAGGAAGGAAAGGGAAAGCAAGGGAAGGCAAGGGTAACGGAAGGAACGGCACGGCAAGGGGTAACAAGGCTAAGGCACGACAACACACGGCTAGGAAATGCACGGCAAGGCAAGGAAAGGGTAACGCAAGGCAAGGCACGGTGAGGCTAGGCAAGGTTAATGCACGACAACGCAAGGCTAGGCAATGCACGACAATGCAAGGAAAGCTTAAAGCAAAGGAAGGCACGGTCAGGCGAGATAAGGCTAAGGCACGACAACGCAAGGCTAGGCAATGCACGGAAGGCAAGCAAAGAGTAACGGAAGGTAAGGAAGGCAAGGGAAAGGAAGGAAAGTCCAGGGTAACGGAAGGAACGGCACGGCAAGGGGAAACAAAGCTAAAGCACGGCAACGCAGGCTAGGCAATGCACGGCAAGGCAAGGAAAGGGTAACGCATGGGAAAGCACGTTCAGGCGAGGCAAGGCTAAGGCACAACAACGCAAGGCTAGGCAATGCACGGAAGGCAAGCAAAGAGTAACGGAAGGTAAGGAAGGCAAGGGAAAGGAAGGAAAGGCAAGTGTAACGGAAGGAACGGCACGGCAAGGGGAAACAAGGCTAAGGCACGACAACGCACGGCTAGGCAATGCACGGCAAAGCAAGGAAAGGGTAACGCATGGGAAAGCACGGTCAGGCGATGCAAGGCTAAGGCATGACAACGTAAGGCTAGGCAATGCACGGAAAGCAAGCAAAGAGTAACGGAACGCAAGGAAGGCATGGGAAAGCAAGGGAAGGCAAGGGTAACGGAAGGAACGGCACGGCAAGGGGTAACAAGGCTAAGGCACGGCAACGCAGGGTTAGGCAATGCACGGCAAGGCAAGGAAATGGTAATGCAGGGGAAGGCACGGTCAGGTGAGGCAAGGATAAGGCACGACAATGCAAGGCTAGGCAATGCAAGGCAAGGCAAGGAAAGAGTAACGGAAGGAAAGGAAGGCAAGTCAAAGCCAGTCAAGGCAAGTGTAACAAAAGGCACGCCACGGCAAGGGGAAACAAGGCTAAGGCACGACAACGCACGGCTAGGCAATGCACGGCAAGGCAAGGAAAGGGTAACGCATGGGAAAGCACGGTCAGGCGAGGCAAGGCTAAGGAAAGCCAACGCAAGGCTAGGCAATGCACGGAAAGCAAGCAAGGAGTAACGGAATGCAAGGAAGGAAAGGGAAAGAAAGGGAAGGCAAGGGTAACGGAAGGAACGGCACGGCAAGGGGTAACAAGGCGAAGGCACAACAACACACGGCTAGGAAATGCACGGCAAGGCAAGGAAAGGGTAACGCAAGGCAAGGCACGGTGAGGCTAGGCAAGGTTAATGCACGACAACGCAAGGCTAGGCAATGCACGACAATGCAAAGAAAATTTAAAGCAAAGGAAGGCACGGTCAGGCGAGATAAGGCTAAGGCACGACAACGCAAGGCTAGGCAATGCACGGAAGGCAAGCAAAGAGTAACGGAAGGTAAGGAAGGCAAGGGAAAGCAAGGAAAGGCAATGGTAACGGAAGGAACGGCACGGCAAGGGGAAACAAGGCTAAGGCACGACAACGCACGCTAGGCAATGCACGGCAAGGCAAGGAAAGGGTAACGCATGGGAAAGCACGGTCAGGCGAGGCAAGGCTAAGGCACGACAATCCAAGGGTAGGCAATGCACGGAAGCAAGCAAAGAGTAACGGAAGATAAGGAAGGAAAGGGAAAGCAAAGAAAGGCAAGTGTAACGGCAGGAACGGCACGGCAAGGGGAAACAAGGCTAAGGCACGACAACGCACGGCTAGGCAATGCACGGCAAGGCAAGCAAAAAGTAACGCAAGGAAAGGCACGGTGAGGCTAGCCAAGGCTAATGCACGAAAACGCAAGGCTAGGCGATGCACGACAATGCAAGGAAAGCTTAAAGCAAAGGAAGGCAAGGTCAGGCGAGATAAGGCTAAGGCACGACAACGCAAGGCTAGGAAATTCAGGGAAGGCAAGCAAAGAGTAACGGAAATTACGGAAGGCAAGGGAAAGCAAAGAAAGGCAAGTGTAACGGAAGGAACGGCACGGCAAGGGGAAACAAGGCTAAGGCACGACAACGCACGCTAGGCAATGCACGGCAAGGCAAGGAAAGGGTAACGCATGGGAAAGCACGGTCAGGCGAGGCAAGCCTAAGGCATGACAACCCAAGGCTAGGCAATGCACGGAAAGCAAGCAAAGAGTAACGGAACGCAAGGAAGGCAAGGGAAAGCAAGGGAAGGCAAGGGTAACGGAAGGAACGGCACGGCAAGGGGTAACAAGGCTAAGGCACGACAACGCACGCTAGGCAATGCACGGCAAGGCAAAGAAAGGGTAACGCGTGGGAAAGCACGGTCAGGCGATGCAAGGCTAAGGCACGACAACGCAAGGCTAGGCAATGCACGGAAGGCAAGCAAAGAATAACGGAAAGTAAGGAAGGCAAGGGAAAGCAAGGAAAGGCAAGTGTAACGGAAGGAACGGCACGGCAAGGGGAAACAAGGCTAAGGCACGACAACGCACGCTAGGCAATACACGGCTAGGCAAGGAAAGGGTAACGCATGGGAAATCACGGTCAGGCGAGGCAAGGCTAAGGCATGACAACGCAAGGCTAGGCAATGCACGGAAAGCAAGCAAAGAGTAACGGAACGCAAGGAAGGCAAGGGAAAGAAAGGGAAGGCAAGGGTAACGGAAGGAACGGCACGGCAAGGGGTAAGAAGGCTAAGGCACGACAACGCAGGGCTAGGCAATGCACGGCAAGGCAAGGAAAGGGTAACGCAAGGCAAGGCACGGTGAGGCTAGGCAAGGCTAATGCACGACAACGCAAGGCTAGGCAATGGACGACAATGCAAGGAAAGCTTAAAGCAAAGGAAGGCACGGTCAGGCGAGATAAGGCTAAGGCACGACAACGCAAGGCTAGGCAATGCACGGAAGGCAAGCAAAGAGTAACGGAAGGTAAGGAAGGCAAGGGAAAGCAAAGAAAGGCAAGTGTAACGGAAGGAACGGCACGGCAAGGGGTAACAAGGCTAAGGCACGACAACGCACGCTAGGCAATGCACGGCAAGGCAAGGAAAGGGTAACGCGTGGGAAAGCACGGTCAGGCGATGCAAGGCTAAGGCACGACAACGCAAGGCTAGGCAATGCACGGAAGGCAAGCAAAGAATAACGGAAAGTAAGGAAGGCAAGGGAAAGCAAGGAAAGGCAAGTGTAACGGAAGGAACGGCACGGCAAGGGGAAACAAGGCTAAGGCACGACAACGCACGCTAGGCAATACACGGCAAGGCAAGGAAAGGGTAACGCAGGGGAAGGCACGGTCAGGTGAGGCAAGGATAAGGCACGACAATGCAAGGCTAGGCAATGCACGGCAAGGCAAGGAAAGAGTAACGGAAGGAAAGGAAGGCAAGGCAAAGCCAGGCAAGGCAAGTGTAACAAAAGGCACGCCACGGCAAGGGGAATCAAGGCTAAGGCACGACAACGCACGGCTAGGCAATGCACGGCAAGCAAGGAAAGGGTAACGCAAGGCAAGGCACGGTGAGGCTAGGCAAGGCTAATGCACGACAACGCAAGGCTAGGCAATGGACGACAATGCAAGGAAAGCTTAAAGCAAAGGAAGGCACGGTCAGGCGAGATAAGGCTAAGGCACGACAACGCAAGGCTAGGCAATGCACGGAAGGCAAGCAAAGAGTAACGGAAGGTAAGGAAGGCAAGGGAAAGCAAAGAAAGGCAAGTGTAACGGAAGGAACGGCACGGCAAGGGGAAACAAGGCTAAGGCACGACAACGCACGCTAGGCAATGCACGGCAAGGCAAGGAAAGGGTAACGCATGGGAAAGCACGGTCAGGCGAGGCAAGGCTAAGGCAGACAACGCAAGGCTAGGCAATGCACGGAAAGCAAGCAAAGAGTAACGGAAGCAAGGAAGGAAAGGGAAAGCAAGGGAAGGCAAGGGTAACGGAAGGAACGGCACGGCAAGGGGAAACAAGGCTAAGGCACGACAACGCACGCTAGGCAATGCACGGCAAGGCAAGGAAAGGGTAACGCATGGGAAAGCACGGTCAGGCGAGGCAAGGCTAAGGAAAGCCAACGCAAGGCTAGGCAATGCACGGAAAGCAAGCAAGGAGTAACGGAATGCAAGGAAGGAAAGGGAAAGCAAGGGAAGGCAAGGGTAACGGAAGGAACGGCACGGCAAGGGGAAACAAGGCTAAGGTACGACAACGCACGCTAGGCAATGCACGGCAAGGCAAGGAAAGGGTAACGCATGGGAAAGCACGGTCAGGCGAGGCAAGGCTAAGGCACGACAACGCAAGGCTAGGCAATGCACGGAAAGCAAGCAAAGAGTAACGGAAGGCAAGGAAGGAAAGGGAAAGCAAGGAAAGGCAATGGTAACGGAAGGAACGGCACGGCAAGGGGAAACAAGGCTAAGGCACGACAACGCACGGCTAGGAAATGCACGGCAAGGCAAGGAAAGGGTAACGCAAGGCAAGGCACGGTGAGGCTAGGCAAGGTTAATGCACGACAACGCAAGGCTAGGCAATGCACGACAATGCAAGGAAAGCTTAAAGCAAAGGAAGGCACGGTCAGGCGAGATAAGGCTAAGGCACGACAACGCAAGGCTAGGCAATGCACGGAAGGCAAGCAAAGAGTAACGGAAGGTAAGCAAGGCAAGGAAAAGGAAGGAAAGTCCAGGGTAACGGAAGGAACGGCACGGCAAGGGGAAACAAAGCTAAAGCACGGCAACGCAGGCTAGGCAATGCACGGCAAGGCAAGGAAAGGGTAACGCATGGGAAAGCACGTTCAGGCGAGGCAAGGCTAAGGCACAACAACGCAAGGCTAGGCAATGCACGGAAGGCAAGCAAAGAGTAACGGAAGGTAAGGAAGGCAAGGGAAAGGAAGGAAAGGCAAGTGTAACGGAAGGAACGGCACGGCAAGGGGAAACAAGGCTAAGGCACGACAACGCACGGCTAGGCAATGCACGGCAAGGCAAGGAAAGGGTAACGCATGGGAAAGCACGGTCAGGCGATGCAAGGCTAAGGCATGACAACGCAAGGCTAGGCAATGCACGGAAAGCAAGCAAAGAGTAACGGAACGCAAGGAAGGCATGGGAAAGCAAGGGAAGGCAAGGGTAACGGAAGGAACGGCACGGCAAGGGGTAACAAGGCTAAGGCACGGCAACGCAGGGTTAGGCAATGCACGGCAAGGCAAGGAAATGGTAACGCAGGGGAAGGCACGGTCAGGTGAGGCAAGGATAAGGCACGACAATGCAAGGCTAGGCAATGCACGGCAAGGCAAGGAAAGAGTAACGGAAGGAAAGGAAGGCAAGTCAAAGCCAGTCAAGGCAAGTGTAACAAAAGGCACGCCACGGCAAGGGGAAACAAGGCTAAGGCACGACAACGCACGGCTAGGCAATGCACGGCAAGGCAAGGAAAGGGTAACGCAAGGCAAGGCACGGTGAGGCTAGGCAAGGCTAATGCACGACAACGCAAGGCTAGGCAATGCACGACAATGCAAGGAAAGCTTAAAGCAAAGGAAGGCACGGTCAGGCGAGATAAGGCTAAGGCACGACAACGCAAGGCTAGGCAATGCAGGGAAGGGAAGCAAAGAGTAACGGAAGGTAAGCAAGGCAAGGAAAAGCAAGGAAAGGCAAGGGTAACGGAAGGAACTGCACGGCAAGGGGAAACAAGGTTAAGGCACGGCAACGCAGGCTGGGCAATGCACGGCAAGGCAAGGAAAGGGTAACGCATGGGAAAGCACGGTCAGGGGAGGCAAGGCTAAGGCACGACAACGCAAGGCTTGGCAATGCACGGAAGGCAAGCAAAGAGTAACGGAAGGTAAGGAAGGCAAGGGAAAGCAAAGAAAGGCAAGTGTAACGGAAGGAACGGCACGGCAAGGGGAAACAAGGCTAAGGCACGACAACGCACGCTAGGCAATGCACGGCAAGGCAAGGAAAGGGTAACGCATGGGAAAGCACGGTCAGGCGAGGCAAGGCTAAGGAAAGCCAACGCAAGGCTAGGCAATGCACGGAAAGCAAGCAAGGAGTAACGGAATGCAAGGAAGGAAAGGGAAAGCAAGGGAAGGCAAGGGTAACGGAAGGAACGGCACGGCAAGGGGTAACAAGGCTAAGGCACGACAACACACGGCTAGGAAATGCACGGCAAGGCAAGGAAAGGGTAAAGCAAGGCAAGGCACGGTGAGGCTAGGCAAGGTTAATGCACGACAACGCAAGGCTAGGCAATGCACGACAATGCAAGGAAAGCTTAAAGCAAAGGAAGGCACGGTCAGGCGAGATAAGGCTAAGGCACGACAACGCAAGGCTAGGCAATGCACGGAAGGCAAGCAAAGAGTAACGGAAGGTAAGGAAGGCAAGGGAAAGCAAGGAAAGGCAATGGTAACGGAGGGAACGGCACGGCAAGGGGAAACAAGGCTAAGGCACGACAACGCACGCTAGGGAATGCACGGCAAGGCAAGAAAAGGGTAAAGCATGGGAAAGCACGGTCAGGCGAGGCAAGGCTAAGGTACGACAACCCAAGGCTAGGCAACGCACGGAAGGCAAGCAAAGAGTAAGGGAAGATAAGGAAGGAAAGGGAAAGCAAAGAAAGGCAAGTGTAACGGCAGGAACGGCACGGCAAGGGGAAACAAGGCTAAGGCACGACAACGCACGGCTAGGCAATGCACGGCAAGGCAAGCAAAAAGTAACGCAAGGAAAGGCACGGTGAGGCTAGGCAAGGCTAATGCACGAATACGCAAGGCTAGGCGATGCACGACAATGCAAGGAAAGCTTAAAGCAAAGGAAGGCAAGGTCAGGCGAGATAAGGCTAAGGCACGACAACGCAAGGCTAGGAAATTCAGGGAAGGCAAGCAAAGAGTAACGGAAGGTAAGGAAGGCAAGGGAAAGCAAAGAAAGGCAAGTGTAACGGAAGGAACGGCACGGCAAGGGGAAACAAGGCTAAGGCACGACAACGCACGCTAGGCAATGCACGGCAAGGCAAGGAAAGGGTAACGCATGGGAAAGCACGGTCAGGCGAGGCAAGGCTAAGGCATGACAACGCAAGGCTAGGAAATTCAGGGAAGGCAAGCAAAGAGTAACGGAAGGTAAGGAAGGCAAGGAAAAGCAAGGAAAGGCAAGGGTAACGGAAGGAACGGCACGGCAAGGGGGAACAAGTCTAAGGCACGACACCGAACGCTAGGCAATGAACGGCAAGGCAAGGAAAGGGTAACGCATGGGAAAGCACGGTCAGGCGATGCAAGGCTAAGGCACGACAACGCAAGGCTAGGCAATGTACGGAAGGCAAGCAAAGAGTAACGGAAGGTAAGGAAGGCAAGGGAAAGCAAGGAAAGGCAAGTGTAACGGAAGGAACGGCACGGCAAGGGGAAACAAGGCTAAGGCACGACAACGCACGCTAGGCAATGCACGGCAAGGCAAGGAAAGGGTAACGCATGGGAAAGCACGGTCCGACGAGGCAAGGCTAAGGCATGACAACGCAAGGCTAGGCGATGCACGACAATGCAAGGAAAGCTTAAAGCAAAGGAAGGCAAGGTCAGGCGAGATAAGTCTAAGGCACGACAACGCAAGGCTAGGAAATTCAGGGAAGGCAAGCAAAGAGTAACGGAAGGTAAGCAAGGCAAGGAAAAGGAAGGAAAGTCCAGGGTAACGGAAGGAACGGCACGGCAAGGGGAAACAAAGCTAAAGCACGGCAACGCAGGCTAGGCAATGCACGGCAAGGCAAGGAAAGGGTAACGCATGGGAAAGCACGTTCAGGCGAGGCAAGGCTAAGGCACAACAACGCAAGGCTAGGCAATGCACGGAAGGCAAGCAAAGAGTAACGGAAGGTAAGGAAGGCAAGGGAAAGGAAGGAAAGGCAAGTGTAACGGAAGGAACGGCACGGCAAGGGGAAACAAGGCTAAGGCACGACAACGCACGGCTAGGCAATGCACGGCAAGGCAAGGAAAGGGTAACGCATGGGAAAGCACGGTCAGGCGATGCAAGGCTAAGGCATGACAACGCAAGGCTAGGCAATGCACGGAAAGCAAGCAAAGAGTAACGGAACGCAAGGAAGGCATGGGAAAGCAAGGGAAGGCAAGGGTAACGGAAGGAACGGCACGGCAAGGGGTAACAAGGCTAAGGCACGGCAACGCAGGGTTAGGCAATGCACGGCAAGGCAAGGAAATGGTAACGCAGGGGAAGGCACGGTCAGGTGAGGCAAGGCTAAGGCACGACAACGCAAGGCTAGGCAATGCACGGAAGGCAAGCAAAGAGTAACGGAAGGTAAGGAAGGCAAGGGAAAGCCAGTCAAGGCAAGTGTAACAAAAGGCACGCCACGGCAAGGGGAAACAAGGCTAAGGCACGACAACGCACGGCTAGGCAATGCACGGCAAGGCAAGGAAAGGGTAACGCATGGGAAAGCACGGTCAGGCGAGGCAAGGCTAAGGAAAGCCAACGCAAGGCTAGGCAATGCACGGAAAGCAAGCAAGGAGTAACGGAATGCAAGGAAGGAAAGGGAAAGCAAGGGAAGGCAAGGGTAACGGAAGGAACGGCACGGCAAGGGGTAACAAGGCGAAGGCACAACAACACACGGCTAGGAAATGCACGGCAAGGCAAGGAAAGGGTAACGCAAGGCAAGGCACGGTGAGGCTAGGCAAGGTTAATGCACGACAACGCAAGGCTAGGCAATGCACGACAATGCAAAGAAAACTTAAAGCAAAGGAAGGCACGGTCAGGCGAGATAAGGCTAAGGCACGACAACGCAAGGCTAGGCAATGCACGGAAGGCAAGCAAAGAGTAACGGAAGGTAAGGAAGGCAAGGGAAAGCAAGGAAAGGCAATGGTAACGGAAGGAACGGCACGGCAAGGGGAAACAAGGCTAAGGCACGACAACGCACGCTAGGCAATGCACGGCAAGGCAAGGAAAGGGTAACGCATGGGAAAGCAGGGTCAGGCGAGGCAAGGCTAAGGCACGACAATCCAAGGCTAGGCAATGCACGGAAGCAAGCAAAGAGTAACGGAAGATAAGGAAGGAAAGGGAAAGCAAAGAAAGGCAAGTGTAACGGCAGGAACGGCACGGCAAGGGGAAACAAGGCTAAGGCACGACAACGCACGGCTAGGCAATGCACGGCAAGGCAAGCAAAAAGTAACGCAAGGAAAGGCACGGTGAGGCTAGCCAAGGCTAATGCACGAAAACGCAAGGCTAGGCGATGCACGACAATGCAAGGAAAGCTTAAAGCAAAGGAAGGCAAGGTCAGGCGAGATAAGGCTAAGGCACGACAACGCAAGGCTAGGAAATTCAGGGAAGGCAAGCAAAGAGTAACGGAAGGTAAGGAAGGCAAGGGAAAGCAAAGAAAGGCAAGTGTAACGGAAGGAACGGCACGGCAAGGGGAAACAAGGCTAAGGCACGACAACGCACGCTAGGCAATGCACGGCAAGGCAAGGAAAGGGTAACGCATGGGAAAGCACGGTCAGGCGAGGCAAGGCTAAGGCATGACAACGCAAGGCTAGGCAATGCACGGAAAGCAAGCAAAGAGTAACGGAACGCAAGGAAGGCAAGGGAAAGCAAGGGAAGGCAAGGGTAACGGAAGGAACGGCACGGCAAGGGGTAACAAGGCTAAGGCACGACAACGCACGCTAGGCAATGCACGGCAAGGCAAGGAAAGGGTAACGCATGGGAAAGCACGGTCAGGCGATGCAAGGCTAAGGCACGACAACGCAAGGCTAGGCAATGCACGGAAGGCAAGCAAAGAGTAACGGAAGGTAAGGAAGGCAAGGGAAAGCAAGGAAAGGCAAGTGTAACGGAAGGAACGGCACGGCAAGGGGAAACAAGGCTAAGGCACGACAACGCACGCTAGGCAATGCACGGCAAGGCAAGGAAAGGGTAACGCATGGGAAAGCACGGTCAGGCGAGGCAAGGCTAAGGCATGACAACGCAAGGCTAGGCAATGCACGGAAAGCAAGCAAAGAGTAACGGAACGCAAGGAAGGCAAGGGAAAGCAAGGGAAGGCAAGGGTAACGGAAGGAACGGCACGGCAAGGGGTAACAAGGCTAAGGCACGACAACGCAGGGCTAGGCAATGCACGGCAAGGCAAGGAAAGGGTAACGCAAGGCAAGGCACGGTGAGGCTAGGCAAGGCTAATGCACGACAACGCAAGGCTAGGCAATGCACGACAATGCAAGGAAAGCTTAAAGCAAAGGAAGGCACGGTCAGGCGAGATAAGGCTAAGGCACGACAACGCAAGGCTAGGCAATGCACGGAAGGCAAGCAAAGAGTAACGGAAGGTAAGGAAGGCAAGGGAAAGCAAAGAAAGGCAAGTGTAACGGAAGGAACGGCACGGCAAGGGGAAACAAGGCTAAGGCACGACAACGCACGCTAGGCAATGCACGGCAAGGCAAGGAAAGCGTAACGCGTGGGAAAGCACGGTCAGGCGATGCAAGGCTAAGGCACGACAACGCAAGGCTAGGCAATGCACGGAAGGCAAGCAAAGAGTAACGGAAAGTAAGGAAGGCAAGGGAAAGCAAGGAAAGGCAAGTGTAACGGAAGGAACGGCACGGCAAGGGGAAACAAGGCTAAGGCACGACAACGCACGCTAGGCAATGCACGGCAAGGCAAGGAAAGGGTAACGCAGGGGAAGGCACGGTCAGGTGAGGCAAGGCTAAGGCACGACAATGCAAGGCTAGGCAATGCACGGCAAGGCAAGGAAAGAGTAACGGAAGGAAAGGAAGGCAAGGCAAAGCCAGGCAAGGCAAGTGTAACAAAAGGCACGCCACGGCAAGGGGAATCAAGGCTAAGGCACGACAACGCACGGCTAGGCAATGCACGGCAAGGCAAGGAAAGGGTAACGCAAGGCAAGGCACGGTGAGCCTAGGCAAGGCTAATGCACGACAACGCAAGGCTAGGCAATGGACGACAATGCAAGGAAAGCTTAAAGCAAAGGAAGGCACGGTCAGGCGAGATAAGGCTAAGGCACGACAACGCAAGGCTAGGCAATGCACGGAAGGCAAGCAAAGAGTAACGGAAGGTAAGGAAGGCAAGGGAAAGCAAAGAAAGGCAAGTGTAACGGAAGGAACGGCACGGCAAGGGGAAACAAGGCTAAGGCACGACAACGCACGCTAGGCAATGCACGGCAAGGCAAGGAAAGGGTAACGCATGGGAAAGCACGGTCAGGCGAGGCAAGGCTAAGGCATGACAACGCAAGGCTAGGCAATGCACGGAAAGCAAGCAAAGAGTAACGGAACGCAAGGAAGGAAAGGGAAAGCAAGGGAAGGCAAGGGTAACGGAAGGAACGGCACGGCAAGGGGAAACAAGGCTAAGGCACGACAACGCACGCTAGGCAATGCACGGCAAGGCAAGGAAAGGGTAACGCATGGGAAAGCACGGTCAGGCGAGGCAAGGCTAAGGAAAGCCAACGCAAGGCTAGGCAATGCACGGAAAGCAAGCAAGGAGTAACGGAATGCAAGGAAGGAAAGGGAAAGCAAGGGAAGGCAAGGGTAACGGAAGGAACGGCACGGCAAGGGGAAACAAGGCTAAGGTACGACAACGCACGCTAGGCAATGCACGGCAAGGCAAGGAAAGGGTAACGCATGGGAAAGCACGGTCAGGCGAGGCAAGGCTAAGGCACGACAACGCAAGGCTAGGCAATGCACGGAAAGCAAGCAAAGAGTAACGGAAGGCAAGGAAGGCAAGGGAAAGCAAGGAAAGGCAAGGGTAACGGAAGGAACGGCACGGCAAGGGGAAACAAGGCTAAGGCACGACAACGCACGGCTAGGCAATGCACGGCAAGGCAAGGAAAGGGTAACGCAAGGCAAGGCACGGTGAGGCTAGGCAAGGCTAATGCACGACAACGCAAGGCTAGGCAATGCACGACAATGCAAGGAAAGCTTAAAGCAAAGGAAGGCAAGGTCAGGCGAGATAAGGCTAAGGCACGACAACGCAAGGCTAGGAAATTCAGGGAAGGCAAGCAAAGAGTAACGGAAGGTAAGGAAGGCAAGGAAAAGGAAGGAAAGTCCAGGGTAACGGAAGGAACGGCACGGCAAGGGGAAACAAAGCTAAAGCACGGCAACGCAGGCTAGGCAATGCACGGCAAGGCAAGGAAAGGGTAACGCATGGGAAAGCACGTTCAGGCGAGGCAAGGCTAAGGCACAACAACGCAAGGCTAGGCAATGCACGGAAGGCAAGCAAAGAGTAACGGAAGGTAAGGAAGGCAAGGGAAAGGAAGGAAAGGCAAGTGTAACGGAAGGAACGGCACGGCAAGGGGAAACAAGGCTAAGGCACGACAACGCACGGCTAGGCAATGCACGGCAAGGCAAGGAAAGGGTAACGCATGGGAAAGCACGGTCAGGCGATGCAAGGCTAAGGCATGACAACGCAAGGCTAGGCAATGCACGGAAAGCAAGCAAAGAGTAACGGAACGCAAGGAAGGCATGGGAAAGCAAGGGAAGGCAAGGGTAACGGAAGGAACGGCACGGCAAGGGGTAACAAGGCTAAGGCACGGCAACGCAGGGTTAGGCAATGCACGGCAAGGCAAGGAAATGGTAACGCAGGGGAAGGCACGGTCAGGTGAGGCAAGGATAAGGCACGACAATGCAAGGCTAGGCAATGCACGGCAAGGCAAGGAAAGAGTAACGGAAGGAAAGGAAGGCAAGTCAAAGCCAGTCAAGGCAAGTGTAACAAAAGGCACGCCACGGCAAGGGGAAACAAGGCTAAGGCACGACAACGCACGGCTAGGCAATGCACGGCAAGGCAAGGAAAGGGTAACGCAAGGCAAGGCACGGTGAGGCTAGGCAAGGCTAATGCACGACAACGCAAGGCTAGGCAATGCACGACAATGCAAGGAAAGCTTAAAGCAAAGGAAGGCACGGTCAGGCGAGATAAGGCTAAGGCACGACAACGCAAGGCTAGGCAATGCAGGGAAGGGAAGCAAAGAGTAACGGAAGGTAAGCAAGGCAAGGAAAAGCAAGGAAAGGCAAGGGTAACGGAAGGAACTGCACGGCAAGGGGAAACAAGGTTAAGGCACGGCAACGCAGGCTGGGCAATGCACGGCAAGGCAAGGAAAGGGTAACGCATGGGAAAGCACGGTCAGGGGAGGCAAGGCTAAGGCACGACAACGCAAGGCTTGGCAATGCACGGAAGGCAAGCAAAGAGTAACGGAAGGTAAGGAAGGCAAGGGAAAGCAAAGAAAGGCAAGTGTAACGGAAGGAACGGCACGGCAAGGGGAAACAAGGCTAAGGCACGACAACGCACGCTAGGCAATGCACGGCAAGGCAAGGAAAGGGTAACGCATGGGAAAGCACGGTCAGGCGAGGCAAGGCTAAGGAAAGCCAACGCAAGGCTAGGCAATGCACGGAAAGCAAGCAAGGAGTAACGGAATGCAAGGAAGGAAAGGGAAAGCAAGGGAAGGCAAGGGTAACGGAAGGAACGGCACGGCAAGGGGTAACAAGGCTAAGGCACGACAACACACGGCTAGGAAATGCACGGCAAGGCAAGGAAAGGGTAACGCAAGGCAAGGCACGGTGAGGCTAGGCAAGGTTAATGCACGACAACGCAAGGCTAGGCAATGCACGACAATGCAAGGAAAGCTTAAAGCAAAGGAAGGCACGGTCAGGCGAGATAAGGCTAAGGCACGACAACGCAAGGCTAGGCAATGCACGGAAGGCAAGCAAAGAGTAACGGAAGGTAAGGAAGGCAAGGGAAAGCAAGGAAAGGCAATGGTAACGGAAGGAACGGCACGGCAAGGGGAAACAAGGCTAAGGCACGACAACGCACGCTAGGCAATGCACGGCAAGGCAAGGAAAGGGTAACGCATGGGAAAGCACGGTCAGGCGAGGCAAGGCTAAGGCACGACAACCCAAGGCTAGTTAACGCACGGAAGGCAAGCAAAGAGTAAGGGAAGATAAGGAAGGAAAGGGAAAGCAAAGAAAGGCAAGGGAAGGCAAGGGTAACGGAAGGAACGGCACGGCAAGGGGAAACAAGGCTAAGGCACGACAACGCACGGCTAGGCAATGCACGGCAAGGCAAGCAAAAAGTAACGCAAGGAAAGGCACGGTGAGGCTAGGCAAGGCTAATGCACGAATACGCAAGGCTAGGCGATGCACGACAATGCAAGGAAAGCTTAAAGCAAAGGAAGGCAAGGTCAGGCGAGATAAGGCTAAGGCACGACAACGCAAGGCTAGGAAATTCAGGGAAGGCAAGCAAAGAGTAACGGAAGGTAAGGAAGGCAAGGGAAAGCAAAGAAAGGCAAGTGTAACGGAAGGAACGGCACGGCAAGGGGAAACAAGGCTAAGGCACGACAACGCACGCTAGGCAATGCACGGCAAGGCAAGGAAAGGGTAACGCATGGGAAAGCACGGTCAGGCGAGGCAAGGCTAAGGCATGACAACGCAAGGCTAGGAAATTCAGGGAAGGCAAGCAAAGAGTAACGGAAGGTAAGGAAGGCAAGGAAAAGCAAGGAAAGGCAAGGGTAACGGAAGGAACGGCACGGCAAGGGGGAACAAGTCTAAGGCACGACACCGAACGCTAGGCAATGAACGGCAAGGCAAGGAAAGGGTAACGCATGGGAAAGCACGTTCAGGGGAGGCAAGGCTAAGGCACAACAACGCAAGGCTAGGCAATGCACGGAAGGCAAGCAAAGAGTAACGGAAGGTAAGGAAGGCAAGGGAAAGGAAGGAAAGGCAAGTGTAACGGAAGGAACGGCACGGCAAGGGGAAACAAGGCTAAGGCACGACAACGCACGCTAGGCAATGCACGGCAAGGCAAGGAAAGGGTAACGCATGGGAAAGCACGGTCAGGCGAGGCAAGGCTAAGGCATGACAACGCAAGGCTAGGCGATGCACGACAATGCAAGGAAAGCTTAAAGCAAAGGAAGGCAAGGTCAGGCGAGATAAGTCTAAGGCACGACAACGCAAGGCTAGGAAATTCAGGGAAGGCAAGCAAAGAGTAACGGAAGGTAAGCAAGGCAAGGAAAAGGAAGGAAAGTCCAGGGTAACGGAAGGAACGGCACGGCAAGGGGAAACAAAGCTAAAGCACGGCAACGCAGGCTAGGCAATGCACGGCAAGGCAAGGAAAGGGTAACGCATGGGAAAGCACGTTCAGGCGAGGCAAGGCTAAGGCACAACAACGCAAGGCTAGGCAATGCACGGAAGGCAAGCAAAGAGTAACGGAAGGTAAGGAAGGCAAGGGAAAGGAAGGAAAGGCAAGTGTAACGGAAGGAACGGCACGGCAAGGGGAAACAAGGCTAAGGCACGACAACGCACGGCTAGGCAATGCACGGCAAGGCAAGGAAAGGGTAACGCATGGGAAAGCACGGTCAGGCGATGCAAGGCTAAGGCATGACAACGCAAGGCTAGGCAATGCACGGAAAGCAAGCAAAGAGTAACGGAACGCAAGGAAGGCATGGGAAAGCAAGGGAAGGCAAGGGTAACGGAAGGAACGGCACGGCAAGGGGTAACAAGGCTAAGGCACGGCAACGCAGGGTTAGGCAATGCACGGCAAGGCAAGGAAATGGTAACGCAGGGGAAGGCACGGTCAGGTGAGGCAAGGATAAGGCACGACAATGCAAGGCTAGGCAATGCACGGCAAGGCAAGGAAAGAGTAACGGAAGGAAAGGAAGGCAAGAAAGCAAAGTCAAGGCAAGTGTAACAAAAGGAACGCCACGGCAAGGGGAAACAAGGCTAAGGCACGACAACGCACGCTAGGCAATGCACGGCAAGGCAAGGAAAGGGTAACGCATGGGAAAGCACGGTCAGGCGAGGCAAGGCTAAGGAAAGCCAACGCAAGGCTAGGCAATGCACGGAAAGCAAGCAAGGAGTAACGGAATGCAAGGAAGGAAAGGGAAAGCAAGGGAAGGCAAGGGTAACGGAAGGAACGGCACGGCAAGGGGTAACAAGGCTAAGGCACAACAACACACGGCTAGGAAATGCACGGCAAGGCAAGGAAAGGGTAACGCAAGGCAAGGCACGGTGAGGCTAGGCAAGGTTAATGCACGACAACGCAAGGCTAGGCAATGCACGACAATGCAAGGAAAGCTTAAAGCAAAGGAAGGCACGGTCAGGCGAGATAAGGCTAAGGCACGACAACGCAAGGCTAGGCAATGCACGGAAGGCAAGCAAAGAGTAACGGAAGGTAAGGAAGGCAAGGGAAAGCAAGGAAAGGCAATGGTAACGGAAGGAACGGCACGGCAAGGGGAAACAAGGCTAAGGCACGACAACGCACGCTAGGCAATGCACGGCAAGGCAAGGAAAGGGTAACGCATGGGAAAGCACGGTCAGGCGAGGCAAGGCTAAGGCACGACAACCCAAGGCTAGGCAATGCACGGAAGGCAAGCAAAGAGTAACGGAAGATAAGGAAGGAAAGGGAAAGCAAAGAAAGGCAAGTGTAACGGCAGGAACGGCACGGCAAGGGGAAACAAGGCTAAGGCACGACAACGCACGGCTAGGCAATGCACGGCAAGGCAAGCAAAAAGTAACGCAAGGAAAGGCACGGTGAGGCTAGGCAAGGCTAATGCACGAAAACGCAAGGCTAGGCGATGCACGACAATGCAAGGAAAGCTTAAAGCAAAGGAAGGCAAGGTCAGGCGAGATAAGGCTAAGGCACGACAACGCAAGGCTAGGAAATTCAGGGAAGGCAAGCAAAGAGTAACGGAAGGTAAGGAAGGCAAGGGAAAGCAAAGAAAGGCAAGTGTAACGGAAGGAACGGCACGGCAAGGGGAAACAAGGCTAAGGCACGACAACGCACGCTAGGCAATGCACGGCAAGGCAAGGAAAGGGTAACGCATGGGAAAGCACGGTCAGGCGAGGCAAGGCTAAGGCATGACAACGCAAGGCTAGGCAATGCACGGAAAGCAAGCAAAGAGTAACGGAACGCAAGGAAGGCAAGGGAAAGCAAGGGAAGGCAAGGGTAACGGAAGGAACGGCACGGCAAGGGGTAACAAGGCTAAGGCACGACAACGCACGCTAGGCAATGCACGGCAAGGCAAGGAAAGGGTAACGCATGGGAAAGCACGGTCAGGCGATGCAAGGCTAAGGCACGACAACGCAAGGCTAGGCAATGCACGGAAGGCAAGCAAAGAGTAACGGAAGGTAAGGAAGGCAAGGGAAAGCAAGGAAAGGCAAGTGTAACGGAAGGAACGGCACGGCAAGGGGAAACAAGGCTAAGGCACGACAACGCACGCTAGGCAATACACGGCAAGGCAAGATAAGGGTAACGCATGGGAAATCACGGTCAGGCGAGGCAAGGCTAAGGCATGACAACGCAAGGCTAGGCAATGCACGGAAAGCAAGCAAAGAGTAACGGAACGCAAGGAAGGCAAGGGAAAGAAAGGGAAGGCAAGGGTAACGGAAGGAACGGCACGGCAAGGGGTAAGAAGGCTAAGGCACGACAACGCAGGGCTAGGCAATGCACGGCAAGGCAAGGAAAGGGTAACGCAGGGGAAGGCACGGTCAGGTGAGGCAAGGATAAGGCACGACAATGCAAGGCTAGGCAATGCACGGCAAGGCAAGGAAACAGTAACGGAAGGAAAGGACGGCAAGGCAATGCCAGGCAAGGCAAGTGTAACAAAAGGCACGCAAAGGCAAGGGGAAACAAGGGTAAGGCACGACAACACACGGCTAGGAAATGCACGGCAAGGCAAGGAAAGGGTAACGCAAGGCAAGGCACGGTGAGGCTAGGCACGGCAAATGCACGACAACGCAAGGCTAGGCAATGCACGACAATGCAAGTAAAGCTTAAAGCAAAGGAAGGTACGGTCAGGCGAGATAAGGCTAAGGCACGACAACGCAAGGCTAGGCAATGCACGGAAGGCAAGCAAAGAGTAACGGAAGGTAAGGAAGGCAAGGGAAAGCAAAGAAAGGCAAGTATAACGGAAGGAACGGCACGGCAAGGGGAAACAAGGCTAAGGTACGACAACGCACGCTAGGCAATGCACGGCAAGGCAAGGAAAGGATAACGCATGGGAAAGCACGGTCAGGCGAGGCAAGGCTAAGGAAAGCCAACGCAAGGCTAGGCAATGCACGGAAAGCAAGCAAGGAGTAACGGAATGCAAGGAAGGAAAGGGAAAGCAAGGGAAGGCAAGGGTAACGGAAGGAACGGCACGGCAAGGGGTAACAAGGCTAAGGCACGACAACACACGGCTAGGAAATGCACGGCAAGGCAAGGAAAGGGTAACGCAAGGCAAGGCACGGTGAGGCTAGGCAAGGTTAATGCACGACAACGCAAGGCTAGGTAATGCACGACAATGCAAGGAAAGCTTAAAGCAAAGGAAGGCACGGTCAGGCGAGATAAGGCTAAGGCACGACAACGCAAGGCTAGGCAATGCACGGAAGGCAAGCAAAGAGTAACGGAAGGTAAGGAAGGCAAGGGAAAGCAAGGAAAGGCAATGGTAACGGAAGGAACGGCACGGCAAGGGGAAACAAGGCTAAGGCACGACAACGCACGCTAGGCAATGCACGGCAAGGCAAGCAAAGGGTAACGCAAGGAAAGGCACGGTGAGGCTAGGCAAGGCTAATGCACGAAAACGCAAGGCTAGGCGATGCACGACAATGCAAGGAAAGCTTAAAGCAAAGGAAGGCAAGGTCAGGCGAGATAAGTCTAAGGCACGACAACGCAAGGCTAGGAAATTCAGGGAAGGCAAGCAAAGAGTAACGGAAGGTAAGCAAGGCAAGGAAAAGGAAGAAAAGTCCAGGGTAACGGAAGGAACGGCACGGCAAGGGGAAACAAAGCTAAAGCACGGCAACGCAGGCTAGGCAATGCACGGCAAGGCAAGGAAAGGGTAACGCATGGGAAAGCACGTTCAGGCGAGGCAAGGCTAAGGCACAACAACGCAAGGCTAGGCAATGCACGGAAGGCAAGCAAAGAGTAACGGAAGGTAAGGAAGGCAAGGGAAAGGAAGGAAAGGCAAGTGTAACGGAAGGAACGGCACGGCAAGGGGAAACAAGGCTAAGGCACGACAACGCACGGCTAGGCAATGCACGGCAAGGCAAGGAAAGGGTAACGCATGGGAAAGCACGGTCAGGCGAGGCAAGGCTAAGGCACGACAATCCAAGGCTAGGCAATGCACGGAAGGCAAGCAAAGAGTAACGGAAGATAAGGAAGGAAAGGGAAAGCAAAGAAAGGCAAGTGTAACGGGAGGAACGGCACGGCAAAGGGAAACAAGGCTAAGGCACGACAACGCACGGCTAGGCAATGCACGGCAAGGCAAGCAAAAAGTAACGCAAGGAAAGGCACGGTGAGGCTAGCCAAGGCTAATGCACGAAAACGCAAGGCTAGGCGATGCACGACAATGCAAGGAAAGCTTAAAGCAAAGGAAGGCAAGGTCAGGCGAGATAAGGCTAAGGAACGACAACGCAAGGCTAGGAAATTCAGGGAAGGCAAGCAAAGAGTAACGGAAATTAAGGAAGGCAAGGGAAAGCAAAGAAAGGCAAGTGTAACGGAAGGAACGGCACGGCAAGGGGAAACAAGGCTAAGGCACGACAACGCACGCTAGGCAATGCACGGCAAGGCAAGGAAATGGTAACGCATGGGAAAGCACGGTCAGGCGAGGCAAGCCTAAGGCATGACAACGCAAGGCTAGGCAATGCACGGAAAGCAAGCAAAGAGTAACGGAACGCAAGGAAGGCAAGGGAAAGCAAGGGAAGGCAAGGGTAACGGAAGGAACGGCACGGCAAGGGGAAACAAGGCTAAGGCACGACAACGCACGGCTAGGCAATGCACGGCAAGGCAAGGAAAGGGTAACGCATGGGAAAGCACGGTCAGGCGATGCAAGGCTAAGGCACGACAACGCAAGGCTAGGCAATGCACGGAAGGCAAGCAAAGAGTAACGGAAAGTAAGGAAGGCAAGGGAAAGCAAGGAAAGCCAAGTGTAACGGAAGGAACGGCACGGCAAGGGGAAACAAGGCTAAGGCACGACAACGCACGCTAGGCAATGCACGGCAAGGCAAGGAAAGGGTAACGCATGGGAAAGCACGGTCAGGCGAGGCAAGGCTAAGGCATGACAACGCAAGGCTAGGCAATGCACGGAAGGCAAGCAAAGAGTAACGGAAGGCAAGGAAGGCAAGGGAAAGCAAGGGAAGGCAAGGGTAACGGAAGGAACGGCACGGCAAGGGGAAACAAGGCTAAGGCACGACAACGCACGGCTAGGCAATGCACGGCAAGGCAAGGAAAGGGTAACGCAGGGGAAGGCACGGTCAGGTGAGGCAAGGATAAGGCACGACAATGCAAGGCTAGGCAATGCACGGCAAGGCAAGGAAAGAGTAACGCACGGTAGGCTAGGCAAGGCTAATGCACGACAACGCAAGGCTAGGCAATGCACGACAATGCAAGGAAAGCTTAAAGCAAAGGAAGGCACGGTCAGGCGAGATAAGGCTAAGGCACGACAACGCAAGGCTAGGCAATGCACGGCAAGGCAAGGAAAGGGTAACGCAAGGCAAGGCACGGTGAGGCTAGGCAAGGCTAATGCACGACAACGCAAGGCTAGGCAATGGACGACAATGCAAGGAAAGCTTAAAGCAAAGGAAGGCACGGTCAGGCGAGATAAGGCTAAGGCACGACAACGCAAGGCTAGGCAATGCACGGAAGGCAAGCAAAGAGTAACGGAAGGTAAGGAAGGCAAGGGAAAGCAAAGAAAGGCAAGTGTAACGGCAGGAACGGCACGGCAAGGGGAAACAAGGCTAAGGCACGACAACGCACGCTAGGCAATGCACGGCAAGGCAAGGAAAGGGTAACGCATGGGAAAGCACGGTCAGGCGAGGCAAGGCTAAGGAAAGCCAACGCAAGGCTAGGCAATGCACGGAAAGCAAGCAAGGAGTAACGGAATGCAAGGAAGGAAAGGGAAAGCAAGGGAAGGCAAAGGTAACGGAAGGAACGGCACGGCAAGGGGTAACAAGGCTAAGGCACAACAACACACGGCTAGGAAATGCACGGCAAGGCAAGGAAAGGGTAACGCAAGGCAAGGCACGGTGAGGCTAGGCAAGTTTAATGCACGACAACGCAAGGCTAGGCAATGCACGACAATGCAAAGAAAACTTAAAGCAAAGGAAGGCACGGTCAGGCGAGATAAGGCTAAGGCACGACAACGCAAGGCTAGGCAATGCACGGAAGGCAAGCAAAGAGTAACGGAAGGTAAGGAAGGCAAGGGAAAGCAAGGAAAGGCAATGGTAACGGAAGGAACGGCACGGCAAGGGGAAACAAGGCTAAGGCACGACAACGCACGCTAGGCAATGCACGGCAAGGCAAGGAAAGGGTAACGCATGGGAAAGCACGGTCAGGCGAGGCAAGGCTAAGGCACGACAATCCAAGGCTAGGCAATGCACGGAAGGCAAGCAAAGAGTAACGGAAGATAAGGAAGGAAAGGGAAAGCAAAGAAAGGCAAGTGTAACGGCAGGAACGGCACGGCAAGGGGAAACAAGGCTAAGGCACGACAACGCACGGCTAGGCAATGCACGGCAAGGCAAGCAAAAAGTAACGCAAGGAAAGGCACGGTGAGGCTAGCCAAGGCTAATGCACGAAAACGCAAGGCTAGGCGATGCACGACAATGCAAGGAAAGCTTAAAGCAAAGGAAGGCAAGGTCAGGCGAGATAAGGCTAAGGAACGACAACGCAAGGCTAGGAAATTCAGGGAAGGCAAGCAAAGAGTAACGGAAATTAAGGAAGGCAAGGGAAAGCAAAGAAAGGCAAGTGTAACGGAAGGAAAGGCACGGCAAGGGGAAACAAGGCTAAGGCACGACAACGCACGCTAGGCAATGCACGGCAAGGCAAGGAAAGGGTAACGCATGGGAAAGCACGGTCAGGCGAGGCAAGCCTAAGGCATGACAACGCAAGGCTAGGCAATGCACGGAAAGCAAGCAAAGAGTAACGGAACGCAAGGAAGGCAAGGGAAAGCAAGGGAAGGCAAGGGTAACGGAAGGAACGGCACGGCAAGGGGTAACAAGGCTAAGGCACGACAACGCACGCTAGGCAATGCACGGCAAGGCAAGGAAAGGGTAACGCATGGGAAAGCACGGTCAGGCGATGCAAGGCTAAGGCACGACAACGCAAGGCTAGGCAATGCACGGAAGGCAAGCAAAGAGTTACGGAAAGTAAGGAAGGCAAGGGAAAGCAAGGAAAGGCAAGTGTAACGGAAGGAACGGCACGGCAAGGGGAAACAAGGCTAAGGCACGACAACGCACGCTAGGCAATGCACGGCAAGGCAAGGAAAGGGTAACGCATGGGAAAGCACGGTCAGGCGAGGCAAGGCTAAGGCATGACAACGCAAGGCTAGGCAATGCACGGAAAGCAAGCAAAGAGTAACGGAACGCAAGGAAGGCAAGGGAAAGAAAGGGAAGGCAAGGGTAACGGAAGGAACGGCACGGCAAGGGGTAAGAAGGCTAAGGCACGACAACGCAGGGCTAGGCAATGCACGGCAAGGCAAGGAAAGGGTAACGCAGGGGAAGGCACGGTCAGGTGAGGCAAGGATAAGGCACGACAATGCAAGGCTAGGCAATGCACGGCAAGGCAAGGAAAGAGTAACGGAAGGAAAGGAAGGCAAGGCAAAGCCAGGCAAGGCAAGTGTAACAAAAGGCACGCCACGGCAAGGGGAATCAAGGCTAAGGCACGACAACGCACGGCTAGGCAATGCACGGCAAGGCAAGGAAAGGGTAACGCAAGGCAAGGCACGGTGAGGCTAGGCAAGGCTAATGCACGACAACGCAAGGCTAGGCAATGCACGACAATGCAAGGAAAGCTTAAAGCAAAGGAAGGCACGGTCAGGCGAGATAAGGCTAAGGCACGACAACGCAAGGCTAGGCAATGCACGGAAGGCAAGCAAAGAGTAACGGAAGGTAAGGAAGGCAAGGGAAAGCAAAGAAAGGCAAGTGTAACGGAAGGAACGGCACGGCAAGTGGAAACAAGGCTAAGGCACGACAACGCACGCTAGGCAATGCACGGCAAGGCAAGGAAAGGGTAACGCATGGGAAAGCACGGTCAGGCGAGGCAAGCCTAAGGCATGACAACGCAAGGCTAGGCAATGCACGGAAAGCAAGCAAAGAGTAACGGAACGCAAGGAAGGAAAGGGAAAGCAAGGGAAGGCAAGGGTAACGGAAGGAACGGCACGGCAAGGGGTAACAAGGCTAAGGCACGACAACGCAGGGCTAGGCAATGCACGGCAAGGCAAGGAAAGAGTAACGGAAGGAAAGGAAGGCAAGGCAAAGCCAGGCAAGGCAAGTGTAACAAAAGGCACGCAACGGCAAGGGGAAACAAGGGTAAGGCACGACAACACACGGCTAGGAAATGCACGGCAAGGCAAGGAAAGGGTAACGCAAGGCAAGGCACGGTGAGGCTAGGCAAGGCTAATGCACGACAACGCAAGGCTAGGCAATGCACGACAATGCAAGGAAAGCTTAAAGCAAAGGAAGGCACGGTCAGGCGAGATAAGGCTAAGGCACGACAACGCAAGGCTAGGCAATGCACGGAAGGCAAGCAAAGAGTAACGGAAGGTAAGGAAGGCAAGGGAAAGCAAAGAAAGGCAAGTGTAACGGAAGGAACGGCACGGCAAGGCGAAACAAGGCTAAGGCACGACAACGCACGCTAGGCAATGCACGGCAAGGCAAGGAAAGGGTAACGCATGGGAAAGCACGGTCAGGCGAGGCAAGGCTAAGGAAAGCCAACGCAAGGCTAGGCAATGCACGGAAAGCAAGCAAGGAGTAACGGAATGCAAGGAAGGAAAGGGAAAGCAAGGGAAGGCAAGGGTAACGGAAGGAACGGCACGGCAAGGGGAAACAAGGCTAAGGTACGACAACGCACGCTAGGCAATGCACGGCAAGGCAAGGAAAGGGTAACGCATGGGAAAGCACGGTCAGGCGAGGCAAGGCTAAGGAAAGCCAACGCAAGGCTAGGCAATGCACGGAAAGCAAGCAAAGAGTAACGGAATGCAAGGAAGGAAAGGGAAAGCAAGGGAAGGCAAGGGTAACGGAAGGAACGGCACGGCAAGGGGTAACAAGGCTAAGGCACGAAAACACACGGCTAGGAAATGCACGGCAAGGCAAGGAAAGGGTAACGCAAGGCAAGGCACGGTGAGGCTAGGCAAGGTTAATGCACGACAAAGCAAGGCTAGGCAATGCACGAAAATGCAAGGAAAGCTTAAAGCAAAGGAAGGCACGGTCAGGCGAGATAAGGCGAAGGCACGACATCGCAAGGCTAGGCAATGCACGGAAGGCAAGCAAAGAGTAACGGAAGGTAAGGAAGGCAAGGGAAAGGAAGGAAAGTCCAGGGTAACGGAAGGAACGGCACGGCAAGGGGAAACAAAGCTAAAGCACGGCAACGCAAGCTAGGCAATGCACGGCAAGGCAAGGAAAGGGTAACGCATGGGAAAGCACGTTCAGGCGAGGCAAGGCTAAGGCACAACAACGCAAGGCTAGGCAATGCACGGAAGGCAAGCAAAGAGTAACGGAAGGTAAGGAAGGCAAGGGAAAGGAAGGAAAGGCAAGTGTAACGGAAGGAACGGCACGGCAAGGGGAAACAAGGCTAAGGCACGACAACGCACGGCTAGGCAATGCACGGCAAGGCAAGGAAAGGGTAACGCATGGGAAAGCACGGTCAGGCGATGCAAGGCTAAGGCATGACAACGTAAGGCTAGGCAATGCACGGAAAGCAAGCAAAGAGTAACGGAACGCAAGGAAGGCATGGGAAAGCAAGGGAAGGCAAGGGTAACGGAAGGAACGGCACGGCAAGGGGTAACAAGGCTAAGGCACGGCAACGCAGGGTTAGGCAATGCACGGCAAGGCAAGGAAATGGTAACGCAGGGGAAGGCACGGTCAGGTGAGGCAAGGATAAGGCACGACAATGCAAGGCTAGGCAATGCACGGCAAGGCAAGGAAAGAGTAACGGAAGGAAAGGAAGGCAAGTCAAAGCCAGTCAAGTCAAGTGTAACAAAACGCACGCCACGGCAAGGGGAAACAAGGCTAAGGCACGACAACGCACGGCTAGGCAATGCACGGCAAGGCAAGGAAAGGGTAATGCAAGGCAAGGCACGGTGAGGCTAGGCAAGGCTAATGCATGACAACGCAAGGCTAGACAATGCACGACAATGCAAGGAAAGCTTAAATCAAAGGAATGCACGGTCAGGCGAGATAAGGCTAAGGCACGACAACGCAAGGCTAGGCAATGCACGGAAGGCAAGCAAAGAGTAACGGAAGGTAAGGAAGGCAAGGGAAAGCAAAGAAAGGCAAGTGTAACGGAAGGAACGGCACGGCAAGGGGAAACAAGGCTAAGGCACGACAACGCACGCTAGGCAATGCACGGAAAGGCAAGGAAAGGGTAACGCATGGGAAAGCACGGTCAGGCGAGGCAAGCCTAAGGCATGACAATGCAAGGCTAGGCAATGCACGGAAAGCAAGCAAAGAGTAACGGAACGCAAGGAAGGCAAGGGAAAGCAAGGAAAGGCAAGGGTAACGGAAGGAACGGCACGGCAAGGGGTAACAAGGCTAAGGCACGACAACGCACGCTAGGCAATGCACGGCAAGGCAAGGAAAGGGTAACGCATGGGAAAGCACGGTCAGGCGAGGCAAGGCTAAGGCATGACAACGCAAGGCTAGGAAATTCAGGGAAGGCAAGCAAAGAGTAACGGAAGGTAAGGAAGGCAAGGAAAAGCAAGGAAAGGCAAGGGTAACGGAAGGAACGGCACGGCAAGGGGGAACAAGTCTAAGGCACGACACCGAACGCTAGGCAATGAACGGCAAGGCAAGGAAAGGGTAACGCTTGAGAAAGCACGGTCAGGCGATGCAAGGCTAAGGCACGACAACGCAAGGCTAGGCAATGTACGGAAGGCAAGCAAAGAGTAACGGAAGGTAAGGAAGGCAAGGGAAAGCAAGGAAAGGCAAGTGTAACGGAAGGAACGGCACGGCAAGGGGAAACAATGCTAAGGCACGACAACGCACGCTAGGCAATGCACGGCAAGGCAAGGAAAGGGTAACGCATGGGAAAGCACGGTCCGGCGAGGCAAGGCTAAGGCATGACAACGCAAGGCTAGGCAATGCACGGAAAGCAAGCAAAGAGTAACGGAACGCAAGGAAGGCAAGGGAAAGCAAGGAAAGGCAATGGTAACGGAAGGAACGGCACGGCAAGGGGAAACAAGGCTAAGGCACGACAACGCACGCTAGGCAATGCACGGCAAGGCAAGCAAAGGGTAACGCAAGGAAAGGCACGGTGAGGCTAGGCAAGGCTAATGCACGAAAACGCAAGGCTAGGCGATGCACGACAATGCAAGGTAAGCTTAAAGCAAAGGAAGGCAAGGTCAGGCGAGATAAGTCTAAGGCACGACAACGCAAGGCTAGGAAATTCAGGGAAGGCAAGCAAAGAGTAACGGAAGGTAAGCAAGGCAAGGAAAAGGAAGGAAAGTCCAGGGTAACGGAAGGAACGGCACGGCAAGGGGAAACAAAGCTAAAGCACGGCAACGCAGGCTAGGCAATGCACGGCAAGGCAAGGAAAGGGTAACGCATGGGAAAGCACGTTCAGGGGAGGCAAGGCTAAGGCACAACAACGCAAGGCTAGGCAATGCACGGAAGGCAAGCAAAGAGTAACGGAAGGTAAGGAAGGCAAGGGAAACGAAGGAAAGGCAAGTGTAACGGAAGGAACGGCACGGCAAGGGGAAACAAGGCTAAGGCACGACAACGCACGGCTAGGCAATGCACGGCAAGGCAAGGAAAGGGTAACGCATGGGAAAGCACGGTCAGGCGATGCACGGCTAAGGCATGACAACGCAAGGCTAGGCAATGCACGGAAAGCAAGCAAAGAGTAACGGAACGCAAGGAAGGCATGGGAAAGCAAGGGAAGGCAAGGGTAACGGAAGGAACGGCACGGCAAGGGGTAACAAGGCTAAGGCACGGCAACGCAGGGTTAGGCAATGCACGGCAAGGCAAGGAAATGGTAACGCAGGGGAAGGCACGGTCAGGTGAGGCAAGGATAAGGCACGACAATGCAAGGCTAGGCAATGCACGGCAACGCAAGGAAAGAGTAACGGAAGGAAAGGAAGGCAAGTCAAAGCCAGTCAAGGCAAGTGTAACAAAAGGCACGCCACGGCAAGGGGAAACAAGGCTAAGGCACGACAACGCACGGCTAGGCAATGCACGGCAAGGCAAGGAAAGGGTAACGCAAGGCAAGGCACGGTGAGGCTAGGCAAGGATAATGCACGACAACGCAAGGCTAGGTAATGCACGACAATGCAAGGAAAGCTTAAAGCAAAGGAAGGCACGGTCAGGCGAGATAAGGCTAAGGCACGACAACGCAAGGCTAGGCAATGCAGGGAAGGGAAGCAAAGAGTAACGGAAGGTAAGCAAGGCAAGGAAAAGCAAGGAAAGGCAAGGGTAACGGAAGGAACTGCACGGCAAGGGGAAACAAGGTTAAGGCACGGCAACGCAGGCTGGGCAATACACGGCAAGGCAAGGAAAGGGTAACGCATGGGAAAGCACGGTCAGGCGATGCAAGGCTAAGGCATGACAACGCAAGGCTAGGCAATGCACGGAAAGCAAGCAATGAGTAACGGAACGCAAGGAAGGCATGGGAAAGTAAGGGAAGGCAAGGGTAACGGAAGGAACGGCACGGCAAGGGGTAACAAGGCTAAGGCACGGCAACGCAGGGTTAGGCAATGCACGGCAAGGCAAGGAAATGGTAACGCAGGGGAAGGCACGGTCAGGTGAGGCAAGGATAAGGCACGACAATGCAAGGCTAGGCAATGCACGGCAAGGCAAGGAAAGAGTAACGGAAGGAAAGGAAGGCAAGTCAAAGCCAGTCAAGGCAAGTGTAACAAAAGGCACGCCACGGCAAGGGGAAACAAGGCTAAGGCACGACAACGCACGGATAGGCAATGCACGGCAAGGCAAGGAAAGGGTAACGCAAGGCAAGGCACGGTGAGGCTAGGCAAGGCTAATGCACGACAACGCAAGGCTAGGCAATGCACGACAATGCAAGGAAAGCTTAAAGCAAAGGAAGGCACGGTCAGGCGAGATAAGGCTAAGGCACGACAACGCAAGGCTAGGCAATGCAGGGAAGGGAAGCAAAGAGTAACGGAAGGTAAGCAAGGCAAGGAAAAGCAAAGAAAGGCAGGGGTAACGGAAGGAACTGCACGGCAAGGGGAAACAAGGTTAAGGCACGGCAACGCAGGCTGGGCAATGCACGGCAAGGCAAGGAAAGGGTAACGCATGGGAAAGCACGGTCAGGGGAAGCAAGGCTAAGGCACGACAACGCAAGGCTTGGCAATGCACGGAAGGCAAGCAAAGAGTAACGGAAGGTAAGGAAGGCAAGGGAAAGCAAAGAAAGGCAAGTGTAACGGAAGGAACGGCACGGCAAGGGGAAACAAGGCTAAGGCACGACAACGCACGCTAGGCAATGCACGGCAAGGCAAGGAAAGGGTAACGCATGGGAAAGCACGGTCAGGCGAGGCAAGGCTAAGGAAAGCCAACGCAAGGCTAGGCAATGCACGGAAAGCAAGCAAGGAGTAACGGAATGCAAGGAAGGAAAGGGAAAGCAAGGGAAGGCAAGGGTAACGGAAGGAACGGCACGGCAAGGGGAAACAAGGCTAAGGTACGACAACGCACGCTAGGCAATGCACGGCAAGGCAAGGAAAGGGTAACGCATGGGAAAGCACGGTCAGGCGAGGCAAGGCTAAGGAAAGCCAACGCAAGGCTAGGCAATGCACGGAAAGCAAGCAAGGAGTAACGGAATGCAAGGAAGGAAAGGGAAAGCAAGGGAAGGCAAGGGTAACGGAAGGAACGGCACGGCAAGGGGTAACAAGGCTATGGCACGACAACACACGGCTAGGAAATGCACGGCAAGGCAAGGAAAGGGTAAAGCAAGGCAAGGCACGGTGAGGCTAGGCAAGGTTAATGCACGACAACGCAAGGCTAGGCAATGCACGACAATGCAAGGAAAGCTTAAAGCAAAGGAAGGCACGGTCAGGCGAGATAAGGCTAAGGCACGACAACGCAAGGCTAGGCAATGCACGGAAGGCAAGCAAAGAGTAACGGAAGGTAAGGAAGGCAAGGGAAAGCAAGGAAAGGCAATGGTAACGGAGGGAACGGCACGGCAAGGGGAAACAAGGCTAAGGCACGACAACGCACGCTAGGCAATGCACGGAAAGGCAAGAAAAGGGTAACGCATGGGAAAGCACGGTCAGGCGAGGCAAGGCTAAGGCACGACAACCCAAGGCTAGGCAACGCACGGAAGGCAAGCGAAGAGTAACGGAAGATAAGGAAGGAAAGGGAAAGCAAAGAAAGGCAAGTGTAACGGCAGGAACGGCACGGCAAGGGGAAACAAGGCTAAGGCACGACAACGCACGGCTAGGCAATGCACGGCAAGGCAAGCAAAAAGTAACGCAAGGAAAGGCACGGTGAGGCTAGCCAAGGCTAATGCACGAAAACGCAAGGCTAGGCGATGCACGACAATGCAAGGAAAGCTTAAAGCAAAGGAAGGCAAGGTCAGGCGAGATAAGGCTAAGGCACGCCAACGCAAGGCTAGGAAATTCAGGGAAGTCAAGCAAAGAGTAACGGAAGGTAAGGAAGGCAAGGGAAAGCAAAGAAAGGCAAGTGTAACGGAAGGAACGGCACGGCAAGGGGAAACAAGGCTAAGGCACGACAACGCACGCTAGGCAATGCACGGAAAGGCAAGGAAAGGGTAACGCATGGGAAAGCACGGTCAGGCGAGGCAAGCCTAAGGCATGTCAATGCAAGGCTAGGCAATGAACGGAAAGCAAGCAAAGAGTAACGGAACGCAAGGAAGGCAAGGGAAAGCAAGGAAAGGCAAGGGTAACGGAAGGAACGGCACGGCAAGGGGTAACAAGGCTAAGGCACGACAACGCACGCTAGGCAATGCACGGCAAGGCAAGGAAAGGGTAACGCATGGGAAAGCACGGTCAGGCGAGGCAAGGCTAAGGCATGACAACGCAAGGCTAGGAAATTCAGGGAAGGCAAGCAAAGAGTAACGGAAGGTAAGGAAGGCAAGGAAAAGCAAGGAAAGGCAAGGGTAACGGAAGGAACGGCACGGCAAGGGGGAACAAGTCTAAGGCACGACACCGAACGCTAGGCAATGAACGGCAAGGCAAGGAAAGGGTAACGCTTGGGAAAGCACGGTCAGGCGATGCAAGGGTAAGGCACGACAACGCAAGGCTAGGCAATGTACGGAAGGTAAGCAAAGAGTAACGGAAGGTAAGGAAGGCAAGGGAAAGCAAGGAAAGGCAAGTGTAACGGAAGGCACGGCACGGCAAGGGGAAACAAGGCTAAGGCACGGCAACGCAAGGCTAAGCAATGCACGGCCAGGCAAGAAAAGGGTAACGCAAGGCAAGGCACGGTTAGGCGAGGCAAGGCTAAGGCACGACAAAGCAAGGCTAGGCAATGCACGGAAGGCAAGCAAAGAGTAACGGAAGGCAAGGAATGCAAGGCAAAGCAATGCAACGCAAACAAGGCTATGGCAAGTTGAAAAAAGGCTAAGGCACGGCAACGCAAGCCTAGGCAATGCACGGAAGGCAAGCAAAGAGTAACGGAATGGAAGGAAGGCAAGGCAAAGTAAGGCAAAGCAAGCAAGGCTATGGCAAGGTGAAACAAGTCTAAGGCACCACAACGCACGGCTAGGTAATGCACGGCCAGCCAAGGAAAAGGTAACGCAAGGCAAGGCACTGTGAGGCAAGGCAAGGCTAATGCACGACAGCGCAAGGCTAGGAAATGCACGGAAGGCAAGCAAAGAGTAACGGAAACCAAGGAAGGCAAGGGAAAGCTAGGCAAGGCAAGGGTAACGGAAGGAACGGCACGGCAAGGGGAAACAAGGCTAAGGCACGACAACGCCCGGCTAGGCAATGCACGGCAAGGCAAGGAAAGGGTAACGCCAGGCAAGGCACGGTGAGGCAAGGCAAGGCTAATGCACGACAAGGCAAGGCTAAGCAGTGCACGGCAAGGCAAGGAAAGGGTAACGCAAGGCAAGGCACTGTCAGGCGAGGCAAAGCTAAGGAACGACAACGCAAGGCTAGGCAATGCACGGAAGGCAAGCAAAGAGTAACGGAAGGCAAGAAAGGCAAGGCAAAGCAAGGCAACGCAAGAAAGGCTATGGAAAGGTCAAAAAATGCTAAGACACGACAACGCAAGGCTAGGCAATGCACGGAAGGCAAGCAAAGAGTAACGGAATGCAAGTAAGGCAAGGGAAAGCAAGGCAAGGCAAGGGTAACGGAAGGAACGGCACGGTAAGGGGAAACAAAGCTAAGGCACGACAATGCAGGGCTAGGCAATGCACGGCAAGGCAAGGAAAGGGTAACGCAAGGCAAGGGACGGTGAGGCAAGACAAGGCAAATGCACGACAACGCACGACTAGGCAATGCACGGCAAGGCAAGGAAAGGGTACCGCAAGGCAAGGCACGGTCAGGCGAGGCAAGGCTAAGGAACGACAACGCAAGGCTAGGCAATGCACGGAAGGCAAGCAAAGAGTAACGGAAGGCAAGGAAGGCAAGGGAAAGCAAAGCAAGGCAATGGTAACGGAAGGAACGGCACGGCAAGGGGAAACAAAGCTAAGGCAGGACAACGCACGGCTAGGCAATGCACTGCAAGGCAAGGAAAGGGTAACGCAAGGAAAAGCACGGTGAGGCAAGGCAAGGCTGATGCACGACAAAGCACGGCTAGGCAATGCACGGCAAGGCAAGGAAAGAGTAACGGAAGGCAAGGAAGGCAAGGGAAAGCAAGGGAAGGCAAGGGTAACGGAAGGAACGGCACGGTAAGGGGAAACACGGCTAAGGCACGACAACGCACGGCAAGGCAATGCACGGCAAGGTAAGGAAAGGGTAACGCAAGGCAAGGCACGGTCAGGCGAGGCAAGGGTAATGCACGACAACGCAAGGCTACGCAGTGCACGGCTAGGCAAGGAAAGAGTAACGGAAGGAAAGGAAGTCAAGGCAATGCAAGGCAAGGCAAGTGTAACAAAAGGCAGTGCACGGTAAGGGGAAACAAGGCTAAGGCACGGCAACGCAAGGCTAAGCAATGCAAGGCCAGGCAAGGAAAGGGTAACGCAAGGCAAGGCACGGTAAGGCAAGGCGAGGCTAATGCACGACAACGCACGGCTAGGAAATGCACGGCAAGGGGGGAAAGGGTAACGCAAGGCAAGGCACGGTTAGGTGAGGCAAGGCTAAGGCACGACAAGGCAAGGCTAGGCAATGCACGGAAGGCAAGCAAAGAGTAACGGAAGGCAAGGAAGGCAAGGGAAAGCAAGGGAAGGCAAGGGTAACGGAAGGAACGGCACGGTAAGGGGAAACACGGCTAAGGCACGACAACGCACGGCTAGGCAATGCACGGCAAGGTAAGGAAAGGGTAACGCAAGGCAAGGCACGGTCAGGCGAGGCAAGGGTAATGCACGACAACGCAAGGCTATGCAGTGCACGGCTAGGCAAGGAAAGAGTAACGGAAGGAAAGGAAGTCAAGGCAATGCAAGGCAAGGCAAGTGTAACAAAAGGCAGTGCACGGTAAGGGGAAACAAGGCTAAGGCACGGCAACGCAAGGCTAAGCAATTCACGGCCAGGCAAGGAAAGGGTAACGCAAGGCAAGGCACGGTAAGGCAAGGCGAGGCTAATGCACGACAACGCACGGCTAGGAAATGCACGGCAAGGGGGGAAAGGGTAACGCAAGGCAAGGCACGGTTAGGTGAGGCAAGGCTAAGGCACTACAACGCAAGGCAAGGCAATGCACGGAAGGCAAGCAAAGAGTAAGGGAACGCAAGGAAGGCAAGGGAAAGCAAGGCAACGCAAACAAGGCTATGGCAAGGTGAAAAAAGGCTAAGGCACGACAACGCAAGCCTAGGCAATGCACGGAAGGCAAGGAAAGGGTACCGCAAGGCAAGGCACGGTCAGGCGAGGCAAGGCTAAGGAACGACAACGCAAGGCTAGGCAATGCACGAAAGGCAAGCAAAGAGTAACGGAAGGGAAGGAAGGCAAGGGAAAGCAAGGCAAGGCAATGGTAACGGAAGGAACGGCACGGCAAGTGGAAACAAGGCTAATGCACGACAACGCACGGCTAGGCAATGCACGGCAAGGCAAGGAAAGGGTAACGCAAGGCAAGGCACGGTCAGGCGAGGCAAGACTAATGCACGACAAGAGAAGGCTAGGCAGTGCACGGAAAGGCAAGGAAAGGGTAACGCAAGGCAAGGCACTGTCAGGCGAGGCAAGGCTAAGGCACGACAACGCAAGGCTAGGCAATGCACAGAAGGAAAGCAAAGAGTAACGGAAGGCAAGGAAAGCAAGGGAAAGCAAGGCCAGGCAAGGGTAACGGAAGGAACGGCACGGCAAGGGGAAACAAGGCTAAGGCACGACAACACAGGGCTAGGCAATGCAGGGCAAGGCAAGGAAAGGGTAACGCAAGGCAAGGCACGGTTTGGGGAGGCAAGGCTAATGCACGACAACGCAAGGCTAGGCAATGCACGGAAGGGAAGCAAAGAGTAACGGAAGGCAAGGAATGCAAGGCAAAGCAAGGCAACGCAAGCAAGGCTATGGCAAGGTGAATAAAGGCTAAGGCACGACCACGCAAGGCTAGGCAATGCACGGAAGGCAAGCATAGAGTAACGGAAGGCAAGGAAGGCAAGGCAAAGCAAGGCAACGCAAGCAAGGCTATGGCAAGGTGAAAAAAGGCTAAGACACGACAACGCAAGGCTAGGCAATGCACGGAAGGCAAGCAAAGAGTAACGGAAACCAAGAAAGGCAAGGGAAAGCAAGGCAAGGCAAGGGTAACGGAAGGAACGGCACGGCAAGGGGAAACAAGGCTAAGGCACGACAACACAGGGCTAGGCAATGCAGGGCAAGGCAAGGAAAGGGTAACGCAAGGCAAGGCACGGTTTAGGGAGGCAAGGCTAATGCACGACAACGCAAGGCTAGGCAATGCACGGAAGGCAAGCAATGAGTAACGGAAGGCAAGGAAGGCAAGGGAAAGCAAGGCAAGGCAAGGGTAACGGAAGGAACGGCACGGTAAGGGGAAACAAAGCTAAGGCACGACAATGCAGGGCTAGGCAATGCACGGGAAGGCAAGGAAAGGGTAACGCAAGGCAAGGCACGGTGAGGCAAGACAAGGCAAATGCACGACAACGCACTGCAGGCAATGGACGGCAAGGCAAGGAAAGGGTACCGCAAGGCGAGGCACGGTCAGGCGAGGCATGGCTAAGGAACGATAACGCAAGGCTAGGCAATGCACTGCAAGGCAAGGAAAGGGTAACGCAAGGCAAGGCACGGTGAGGCAAGGCAAGGCTGATGCACGACAACGCACGGCTAGGCAATTCACGGCAAGGCAAGGAAAGGGTAACGCAAGGCAAGGCACGGTCAGGCGAGGCAAGGCTAAGGCACGACAACGCAAGGCAAGGCAATGCACGGAAGGCAAGCAAAGAGTAACGGAAGGCAAGGAATGCAAGGGAAAGCAGAGGAAGGCAAAGGTAACGAAATGAACGGCACGGTAATGGGAAACAAGGCTAAGGCACGACAACTCAGGGCTAGGTAATGCAGGGCAAGGCAAGGTAAGAGCAAGGCAAGGCAAGGCACGGTCAGGCGAGGCAAGGCTAAGGCACGACAACGCAAGGCTAGGCAATGCACGGAAGGCAAGCAAACAGTAACGGAAGGCAAGGAAGGAAAGGGAAAGCAAGGCAAGGCAAGGTTAACGGAAGGAACGGCACGGCAAGGGGAAACAAGGCTAAGGCACGGCAACGCACGTCTAGGCAATGCAGGGCAAGGCAAGGAAATGGTAACGCAAGGCAAGGCACGGTTTGGGGAGGCAAGGCAAATGCACGACAACGCAAGGCTAGGAAGTGTACGGCTAGGTAAGGAAAGAGTAACGGAAGGAAAGGAAGGCAAGGCAAAGCAAGGCAAGGCAAGTGTAACAAAAGGCAAGGCACGGCAAGGGACAACAAGGCTAAGGAACAGCAACGCACGGCTAGGCAATGCACGGCCATGCAAGGAAAGGGTAACGCAAGGCAAGGCACGGTAAGGCAAGACAAGGCTAATGCACGACAACGCACGGCTAGGCAATGCACGGCAAGGCAAGGAAAGGATAACGCAAGGCAAGGCACTGTCAGGCGAGGGAAGGCTAATGCACGACAACGCAAGGTTAGGCAATGCACGGAAGGCAAGCAAAGAGTAACGGAACGCAAGGAAGGCAAGGGAAACCAAGGCAAGGCAAGGGTAACGGAAGGAACGGCTCGGCAAGGGGAAACAAGGCTAAGGCACGGCAACGTAGGGCTAGGCAATGCACGGCAAGGCAAGGAAAGGGTAACGCAAGGCAAGGACCTGTCAGGCGAGGCAAAGCTAATGCACGACATCGCAAGTCTAGGCAGTGCACGGCTAGGCAAGGAAAGAGTAACGGAAGGAAAGGAAGGCAAGGCAAAGCATGGCAAGGGAAGTGTAACAACAGGCACGGCACGGCAAGGGGAAACAAGGCTAAGGCACGACAACGCAGGGCTAGGCAATGCACGGCAAGGCAAGGAAAGGGTAACGCAAGGCAAGGCACGGTCAGGCGAGGCAAGGGTAATGCACAACAACGCAAGGCTTCGCAGTGCACGGCTAGGCAAGGAAAGAGTAACGGAAGGAAAGGAAGGCAAGGCAAAGCAAGGCAAGGCAAGTGTAACAAAAGGCACGGCACGGCAAGGGGAAACAAGGCTAAGGCAAGGCAACGTAAGGCTAAGCAATGCACGGCCAGGCAAGGAAAGGGTAACGCAAGGCAAGGCACGGTAAGGCAAGGCGAGGCTAATGCACGACAACGCACGGCTAGGCAATGCACGGCAAGGGGGGAAAGGGTAACGCAAGGCAAGGCACGGTTAGGCGAGGCAAGGCTAAGGCACGACAACGCAAGGCTAGGCAATGCACGGAAGGCAAGCAAAGAGTAACGCAAGGCAAGGAATGCAAGGCAAAGCAATGCAACGCAAACAAGTCTATGGCAAGTTGAAAAAAGGCTAAGGCACGGCAACGCAAGCCTAGGCAATGCACGGAAGGCAAGCAAAGAGTAACGGAATGGAAGGAAGGCAAGGCAAAGTAAGGCAAAGCAAGCAAGGCTATGGCAAGATGAAACAAGGCTAAGGCACCACAACGCACGGCTAGGTAATGCACGGCCAGCCAAGGAAAAGGTAACGCAAGGCAAGGCACTGTGAGGCAAGGCAAGGCTAATGCACGACAGCGCAAGGCTAGGCAATGCACGGAAGGCAAGCAAAGAGTAACGGAAACCAAGGAAGGCAAGGGAAAGCTAGGCAAGGCAAGGGTAACGGAAGGAACGGCACGGCAAGGGGAAACAAGGCTAAGGCACGACAACGCCCGGCTAGGCAATGCACGGCAAGGCAAGGAAAGGGTAACGCAAGGCAAGGCGATGTCAGGCGAGGCAAAGCTAAGGAACGACAACGCAAGGCTAGGCAATGCACGGAAGGCAAGCAAAGAGTAACGGAAGGCAAGGAAGGCAAGGCAAAGCAAGGCAACGCAAGCAAGGCTATGGAAAGGTGAAAAAATGCTAAGACACGACAACGCAAGGCTAGGCAATGCACGGAAGGCAAGCAAAGAGTAACGGAATGCAAGTAAGGCAAGGGAAAGCAAGGCAAGGCAAGGGTAACGGAAGGAACGGCACGGTAAGGGGAAACAAAGCTAAGGCACGACAATGCAGGGCTAGGCAATGCACGGCAAGGCAAGGAAAGGGTAACGCAAGGCAAGGCACGGTGAGGCAAGACAAGGCAAATGCACGACAACGCACGGCTAGGCAATGCACGGCAAGGCAAGGAAAGGGTACCGCAAGGCAAGGCACGGTCAGGCGAGGCAAGGCTAAGGCACGACAACGCAAGGCTAGGCAATGCACGGAAGGCAAGCAAAGAGTAACGGAAGGCAAGGAAGGCAAGGGAAAGCAAAGCAAGGCAAGTGTAACAAAAGGCAGGGCACGGCAAGGGGAAACAAGGCTAAGGCACGGCAACGCAAGGCTAAGCAATGCACGGCTAGGCAAGGAAAGGGTAACGCAAGGCAAGGCACGGTAAGGCAAGGCGAGGCTAATGCACGACAACGCACGGCTAGGAAATGCACGGCAAGGGGGGAAAGGGTAACGCAAGGCAAGGCACGGTTAGGCGAGGCAAGGCTAAGGCACTACAACGCAAGGCAAGGCAATGCACGGAAGGCAAGCAAAGAGTAACGGAACGCAAGGAAGGCAAGGGAAAGCAAGGCAACGCAAACAAGGCTATGGCAAGGTGAAAAAAGGCTAAGGCACGACAACGCAAGCCTAGGCAATGCACGGAAGGCAAGGAAAGGGTACCGCAAGGCAAGGCACGGTCAGGCGAGGCAAGGCTAAGGAACGACAACGCAAGGCTAGGCAATGCACGGAAGGCAAGCATAGAGTAACGGAAGGCAAGGAAGGCAAGGCAAAGCAAGGCAACGCAAGCAAGGCTATGGCAAGGTGAAAAAAGGCTAAGACACGACAACGCAAGGCTAGGCAATGCACGGAAGGCAAGCGAAGAGTAACGGAATGCAAGGAAGGCAAGGGAAAGCAAGGCAAGGCAAGGGTAACTGAAGGAACGGCACGTTAAGGGGAAACAAAGGCACGGCACGGCAAGGGGAAACAAGGCTAAGGCACGGCAACGCAAGGCTAAGCAATGCACGGCCAGGCAAGGAAAGGGTAACGCAAGGCAAGGCACGGTAAGGCAAGGCGAGGCTAATGCACGACAACGCACGGCTAGGCAATGCACGGCAAGGGGGGAAAGGGTAACGCAAGGCAAGGCACGGTTAGGCGAGGCAAGGCTAAGGCACGACAACGCAAGGCTAGGCAATGCACGGAAGGCAAGCAAAGAGTAACGGAAGGCAAGGAATGCAAGGCAAAGCAAGGCAACGCAAGCAAGGCTATGGCAAGGTGAAAAAAAGGCTAAAGCACGACAACGGAAGGCTAGGCAATGCACGGAAGGCAAGCAAAGAGTAACGGAATGGAAGGAAGGCAAGGCAAAGCAAGGCAAAGCAAGCAAGGCTATGGCAAGGTGAAAAAAGGCTAAGGCACCACAACGCACGGCTAGGCAATGCACGGCCAGCCAAGGAAAAGGTAACGCAAGGCAAGGCACTGTGAGGCAAGGCAAGGCTAATGCACGACAGCTCAAGGCTAGGCAATGCACGGAAGGCAAGCAAAGAGTAACGGAAACCAAGGAAGGCAAGGGAAAGCAAGGCAAGGCAAGGGTAACGGAAGGAACGGCACGGTAAGGGGAAACAAAGCTAAGGCACGACAATGCAGGGCTAGGCAATGCAGGGCAAGGAAAGGAAAGGGTAACGCAAGGCAAGGCACGGTGAGGCAAGACAAGGCAAATGCACGACAACGCACGGCTAGGCAATTCACGGCAAGGCAAGGAAAGGGTAACGCAAGGCAAGGCACGGTCAGGCGAGGCAAGGCTAAGGCACGACAACGCAAGGCTAGGCAATGCACGGAAGGCAAGCAAAGAGTAACGGAAGGAAAGGAATGCAAGGGAAAGCAGGGGAAGGCAAGGGTAACGAAAGGAACGGCACGGTAAGGGGAAACAAGGCTAAGGCACGACAACACAGGGCTAGGCAATGCAGGGCAAGGCAAGGTAAGGGTAACGCAAGGCAAGGCACGGTTAGGCGAGGCAAGGCTAAGGAACGACAACGCAAGGCTAGGCAATGCACGGAAGGCAAGCAAAGAGTAACGGAAGGCAAGGAAGGCAAGGGAAAGCAAGGCAAGGCAATGGTAACGGAAGGAACGGAACGGCAAGGGGAAACAAGGCTAAGGCACGACAACGCACGGCTAGGCAATACACGGCAAGGCAAGGAAAGGGTAACGCAAGGCAAGGCACGGTGAGGCAAGGCAAGGCTGATGCACGACAACGCACCGCTAGGCAATGCACGGAAGGCAAGCAAAGAGTAACGGAAGGCAAGGAATGCAAAGGAAAGCAGGGGAAGGCAAGGGTAACGAAAGGAACGGCACGGTAAGGGGAAACAAGGCTAAGGCACGACAACACAGGGCTAGGCATTGCAGGGCAAGGCAAGGAAAGGGTAACGCAAGGCAAGGCACTGTCAGGCGAGGCAAGGCTAAGGCACGACAACACAGTGCGAGGCAATGCAGGGCAAGGCAAGGAAAGGGTAACGCAAGGCAAGGCACGGTTTGGGGAGGCAAGGCTAATGCACGACAACGCAAGGCTAGGCAATGAACGGAAGGGAAGCAAAGAGTAACGGAAGGCAAGGAATGCAAGGCAAAGCAAGGCAACGCAAGCAAGGCTATGGCAAGGTGAAAAAAATCTAAGGCACGACCACGCAAGGCTAGGCAATGCACGGAAGGCAAGCAAAGAGTAACGGAAGGCAAGGAAGGCAAGGCAAAGCAAGGCAACGCAAGAAAGGCTATGGCAAGGTGAAAAAAGGTTAAGACACGACAACGCAAGGCTAGGCAATGCACGGAAGGCAAGCAAAGAGTAACGGAAGGCAAGGAAGGCAAGGGAAAGCAGGGGAAGGCAAGGGTAACGCAAGGCAAGGCACGGTCAGGCGAGGCAAGGGTAATGCACGACAACGCAAGGCTACGCAGTGCACGGCTAGGAAATGAAAGAGTAACGGAAGGAAAGGAAGGCAAGGCAAAGCAAGGCAAGGCAAGTGTAACAAAAGGCACGGCACGGCAAGGGGACACAGGGCTAAGGCACGGCAACGCAAGGCTAAGCAATGCACGGCCAGGCAAGGAAAGGGTAACGCAAGGCACGGCACGGTAAGGCAAGGCGAGGCTAATGCACGACAACGCACGGCTAGGCAATACACGGCAAGGCAAGGAAAGGGTAACGCAAGGCAAGGCACGGTTAGGCGAGGCAAGGCTAAGGCACGACAACGCAAGGCTAGGCAATGCACGGAAGGCAAGCAAAGAGTAACGGAAGGCAAGGAATGCAAGGCAAAGCAAGGCAACGCAAACAAGGCTATGGCAAGTTGAAAAAAGGCTAAGGCACGACAACGCAAGCCTAGGCAATGCACGGAAGGCAAGCAAAGAGTAACGGAATGGAAGGAAGGCAAGGCAAAGTAAGGCAAAGCAAGCAAGGCTATGGCAAGGTGAAACAAGGCTAAGGCACCACAACGCACGGCTAGGCAATGCACGGTCAGCCAAGGAAAATGTAACGCAAGGCAAGGCACTGTGAGGCAAGGCAAGGCTAATGCACGACAGCGCAAGGCTAGGCAATGCACGGAAGGCAAGCAAAGAGTAACGGAAACCAAGGAAGGCAAGGGAAACCAAGGCAAGGCAAGGGTAACGGAAGGAACGGCACGGCAAGGGGAAACAAGTCTAAGGCACGGCAACGCACGGCTAGGCAATGCACGGCAAGGCAAGGAAAGGGTAACGCAAGGCAAGGCACGGTGAGGCAAGGCAAGGCTGATGCACGACAACGCACGGCTAGGCAATGCACGGCAAGGCAAGGAAAGGGTAACGCAAGGCAAGGCACGGTCAGGCGAGGCAAGGGTAATGCACGACAACCCAAGGCTACGCAGTGAAAGGCTAGGAAATGAAAGAGTAACGGAAGGCAAGGAAGGCAAGGGAAAGCAAGGCAAGGCAATGGTAACGGAAGGAACGGCACGGCAAGGGGAAACAAGGCTAAGGAAGGACAACACACGGCTACGCAATGCACTGTAAGGCAAGGAAAGGGTAACGCAAGGCAAGGCACGGTAAGGCGAGGCAAGGGTAATGCACGACAACGCAAGGCTACGCAGTGCACGGCTAGGAAATGAAAGGCAGCAAGAGTAACGGAAGGAAAGGAAGGCAAGGCAAAGCAAGGCAAGGCAAGTGTAACAAAAGGCACGGCACGGCAAGGGGAAACAAGGCTAAGGCACGGCAACGGCTAAGCAATGCACGGCCAGGCAAGGAAAGGGTAACGCAAGGCACGGCACGGTAAGGCAAGGCGAGGCTAATGCACGACAAGGCAAGGCTAGGCAGTGCACGGCAAGGCAAGGAAAGGGTAACGCAAGGCAAGGCACTGTCAGGCGAGGCAAGGCCAAGGCACGACAACGCAAGGCTAGGCAATGCACGGAAGGAAAGCAAAGAGTAACGGAAGGCAAGGAAGGCAAGGGAAAGCAAGGCAAGGCAAGGGTAACGGAAGGAACGGCACGGCAAGGGGAAACAAGGCTAAGGCACGACAACACAAGGCGAGGCAATGCAGGGCAAGGCAAGGAAAGGGTAACGCAAGGCAAGGCACGGTTTGGGGAGGGAAGGCTAATGGACGACAACGCAAGGCTAGGCAATGCACGGAAGGGAAGCAAAGAGTAACGGAAGGCAAGGAATGCAAGGCAAAGCAAGGCAACGCAAGCAAGGCTATGGCAAGGTGAAAAAAGGCTAAGGCACGACCACGCAAGGCTAGGCAATGCACGGAAGGCAAGCAAAGAGTAACGGAAGGCAAGGAAGGCAAGGCAAAGCAAGGCAACGCAAGCAAGTCTATGGAAAGGTGAAAAAAGGCTAAGACACTACAACGCAAGGCTAGGCAATGCACGGAAGGGAAGCAAAGAGTAACGGAATGCAAGGAAGGCAAGGGAAAGCAAGGCAAGGCAAGGGTAACGGAAGGAACGGCACGGTAAGGGGAAACAAAGCTAAGGCACGACAATACAGGGCTAGGCAATGCACGGCAAGGCAAGGAAAGGGTAATGCAAGGCAAGGCACGGTGAGGCAAGAGAAGGCAAATGCACGACAACGCACGGCTAGGCAATGCACGGCAAGGCAAGGAAAGGGTACCGCAAGGCAAGGCACGGTCAGGCGAGGCAAGGCTAAGGAACGACAACGCAAGGCTAGGCAATGCACGGAAGGCAAGCAAAGAGTAACGGAAGGCAAGGAAGGCAAGGGAAAGCAAGGCAAGGCAATGGTAACGGAAGGAACGGCACGGCAAGTGGCAACAAGGCTAAGGCAGGACAACGCACGGCTAGGCAATGCACTGCAAGGCAAGGAACGGGTAACGCAAGGCAAGGCACGGTAAGGCAAGGCAAGGCTAAGGAACGACAACGCACGGCTAGGCAATGCACGGAAGGCAAGCAAAGAGTAACGGAAGGCAAGGAATGCAAAGGAAAGCAGGGGAAGGCAAGGGTAACGGAAGGAACGGCACAGCAAGGGGAATCAAGGCTAAGGCACGGCAACGCACGGCTAGGCAATGCACGGCCAGGAAAGGAAAGGGTAACGCAAGGGAAGGCACGGTAAGGCAAGACAAGGCTAATGCACGACAACGCACGGCTAGGCAATGCACGGCAAGGCAAGGAAAGGGTAACGCAAGGCAAGGCACGTTCAGGCGAGGCAAGGCTAATCCACGACAACGCAAGGCTAGCAATGCACGGAAGGCAAGCAAAGAGTAACGGAAAGCATGGAAGGCAAGGGAAACCAAGACAAGGCAAGAGTAACGGAAGGAACGGCTCGGCAAGGGGAAACAAGGCTAAGGCACCGCAACGCAGGGCTAGGCAATGCACGGCAAGGCAAGGAAAGGGTAACGCAAGGCAAGGCACTGTCAGGCGAGGCAAAGCTAATGCACTACATCGCAAGGCTAGGCAGTGCACGGCTAGGCAAGGAAAGAGTAACGGAAGGAAAGGAAGGCAAGGCAAAGCATGGCAAGGCATGTGTAACAACAGGCACGGCACGGCAAGGGGAAACAAGGCTAAGGCACGACAACGCAAGGCTAGGCAATGCACGGAAGGCAAGCAAAGAGTAACGGAAGGCAAGGAATGCAAAGGAAAGCAGGGGAAGGCAAGGGTAACGAAAGGAACGGTACGGTAAGGGGAAACAAGGCTAAGGCACGACAACGCAGGGCTAGGCAATGCACGGCAAGGCAAGGAAAGGGTAACGCAAGGCAAGGCACGGTTTGGGGAGGCAAGGCTAATGCACGACAACGCAAGGCTAGGCAATGCACGGAAGTCAAGCAAAGAGTAACGGAAGCAAGGAAGGCAAGGGAAAGCAAGGCAAGGCAAGGGTAACGGAAGGAACGGCACGGCAAGGGGAAACAAGGCTAAGGCACGGCAACGCACGGCTAGGCAATGCACGGCAAGGCAAGGAAAGGGTAACGCAAGGCAAGGCACGGTGAGGCAAGGCAAGGCAGATGCACGACAACACACGGCTAGGCAATGCACGGCAAGGCAAGGAAAGGGTAACGCAAGGCAAGGCACGGTCAGGCGAGGTAAGGGTAATGCACGACAACGCAAGGCTACGCAGTGCACGGCTAGGAAATGAAAGAGTAACGGAAGAAAAGGAAGGCAAGGCAAAGCAAGGCAAGGCAAGTGTAACAAAAGGCACTGCACGGCAAGGGGAAACAAGGCTAAGGCACGGCAACGCAAGGCTAAGCAATGCACGGCCAGGCAAGGAAAGGGTAACGCAAGGCACGGCACGGTAAGGCAAGGCTAGGCAATGCACGGCAAGGCAAGGAAAGGGTAACGCAATGCAAGGCACGGTTAGGCGAGGCAAGGCTAAGGCACGACAACGCAAGGCTAGGCAATGCACGGAAGGCAAGCAAAGAGTAACGGAAGGCAAGGAATGCAAGGCAAAGCAAGGCAACGCAAACAAGGCTATGGCAAGTTGAAAAAAGGCTAAGGCACGACAACGCAAGCCTAGGCAATGCACGGAAGGCAAGCAAAGTGTAACGGAATGGAAGGAAGGAAAGGCAAAGTAAGGCAAAGCAAGCAAGGCTATGGCAAGGTGAAACAAGGCTAAGGCACCACAACGCACGGCTAGGCAATGCACGGTCAGCCAAGGAAAAGGTAACGCAAGGCAAGGCACTGTGAGGCAAGGCAAGGCTAATGCACGACAGCGCAAGGCTATTCAATGCACGGAAGGCAAGCAAAGAGTAACGGAAACCAAGGAAGGCAAGGGAAACCAAGGCAAGGCAAGGGTAACGGAAGGAACGGCACGGCAAGGGGAAACAAGGCTAAGGCACGGCAACGCACGGCTAGGCAATGCACGGCAAGGCAAGGAAAGGGTAACGCAAGGCAAGGCACGGTGAGGCAAGGCAAGGCTGATGCACGACAACGCACGGCTAGGCAATGCACGGCAAGGCAAGGAAAGGGTAACGCAAGGCAAGGCACGGTCAGACGAGGCAAGGGTAATGCACGACAACCCAAGGCTACGCAGTGCAGGGCTAGGAAATGAAAGAGTAACGGAAGGCAAGGAAGGCAAGGGAAAGCAAGGCAAGGCAATGGTAACGGAAGGAACGGCACGGCAAGGGGAAACAAGGCTAAGGCAGGACAACGCACGGCTAGGCAATGCAGTGCAAGGCAAGGAAAGTGTAATGCAAGGCAAGGCACGGTGAGGCAAGGCAAGGCTGATGCACGACAACGCACGGCTAGGCAATGCACGGAAGGCAAGCAAAGAGTAACGGAAGGCAAGGAATGCAAAGGAAAGCAGGGGAAGGCAAGGGTAACGAAAGGAACGGCACGGTAAGGGGAAACAAGGCTAAGGCACGACAACACAGGGCTAGGCAATGCACGGAAGGCAAGCAAAGAGTAACGGAAGGAAAGAAAGGCAAGGGAAAGCAAGGCAAGGCAAGGGTAACGGAAGGAACGGCACAGCAAGGGGAAACAAGGCTAAGGCACGGCAACTCACGGCTAGGCAATGCACGGCAAGGCAAGGAAAGGGTAACGCAAGGCAAGGCACGGTGAGGCAAGGCAAAGCTGATGCACGACAACGCACGGCTAGGCAATGCACGGCAAGGCAAGGAAAGGGTAACGCAAGGCAAGGCACGGTCAGGCGAGGCAAGGCTAAGGCACGACAACGCAAGGCTAGGCAATGCACGGAAGGCAAGCAAAGAGTAACGGAAGGCAAAGAGGGCAAGGGAAAGCAGGGGAAGGCAAGGGTAACGGAAGGAACGGCACGGTAAGGGGAAACAAGGCTAAGGCACGACAACGCAAGGCTACGCAGTGCACGGCTAGGCAAGGAAAGAGTAACGGAAGGAAAGGAAGGCAAGGCAAAGCAAGGCAAGGCAAGTGTAACAAAAGGCACGGCACGGCAAGGGGAAACAAGGCTAAGGCACGGCAACGCAAGGCTAAGCAATGCACGGCCAGGCAAGGAAAGGGTAACGCAAGGCACGGCACGGTAAGGCAAGGCGAGGCTAATGCACGACAACGCACGGCTAGGCAATGCACGGCAAGGCAAGGAAAGGGTAACGCAAGGCACGGCACGGTTAGGCGAGGCAAGGCTAAGGCACGACAACGCAGGGCTAGGCAATGCACGGAAGGCAAGCAAAGAGTAACGGAAGGCAGGGAATGCAAGGCAAAGGAAGGCAACGCAAGCAAGGCTATGGCAAGGTGAAAAAATGCTAAGGCACGACAACGCAAGGGTAGGCAATGCACGGAAGGCAAGCAAAGAGTAACGGAAATGAAGGAAGGCAAGGCAAAGCAAGGCAAAGCAAGCAAGGCTAGGGCAAGGTGAAACAAGGCTAAGGCACCACAACGCACGGCTAGGCAATGCACGGCCAGCCAAGGAAAAGGTAACGCAAGGCAAGGCACTGTGAAGCAAGGCAAGGCTAATGCACGACAGCGCAAGGCTTGGCAATGCACGGAAGGCAAGCAAAGAGTAACGGAAACCAAGGAAGGCAACGGAAAGCAAGGCAAGGCAGGGGTAACAGAAGGATCGGCACGGCAAGGGGAAACAAGGCTAAGGCACGACAACACAGGGCTAGGCAATGCAGGGCAAGGCAAGGAAAGGGTAACGCCAGGCAAGGCACGGTCAGGCAAGGCAAGGCTAATGCACCACAAGGCAAGGCTAGGCAGTGCACGGCAAGGCAAGGAAAGGGTAACGCAAGGCAAGGCACTGTCAGGCGAGGCAAGGCTAAGGCACGACAACGCAAGGCTAGGCAATACACGGAAGGAAAGCAAAGAGTAACGGAAGGCAAGGAAAGCAAGGGAAAGCAAGGCAAGGCAAGGGTAACAGAAGGATCGGCACGGGAAGGGGAAACAAGGCTAAGGCACGACAACACAGGGCTAGGCAATGCAGGGCAAGGCAAGGAAAGGGTAACGCAAGGCAAGGCACGGTTTGGGGAGGCAAGGCTATTGCACGACAACGCAAGGCTAGGCAATGCACGGAAGGCAAGCAAAGAGTAACGGAAGGCAAGGAAGGCAGGGCAAAGCAAGGCAACGCAAGCAAGGCTATGGCAAGGTGAAAAAAGGCTAAGACACGACAACGCAAGGCTAGGCAATGCACGGAAGGCAAGCAACGAGTAACGGAAGGCAAGGAAGGCAAGGGAAAGCAAGGCAAGGCAGGGGTAACGGAAGGAAAGGCACGGTAAGGGGAAACAAAGCTAAGGCACGACAATGCAGGGCTAGGCAATGCACGGCAAGGCAAGGAAAGGGTAAGGCAAGACAAGGCACGGTGAGGCAAGACAAGGCAAATGCACGACAACGCACGGCTAGGCAATGCACGGCAAGGCAAGGAAAGGGTAACGCAAGGCAAGGCACGGTCAGGCGAGGCAAGGCTAAGGCACGACAACGCAAGGCTAGGAAATGCACGGAAGGCAAGCAAAGAGTAACGGAATGCAAGGAGGGCCAGGGAAAGCAGGGGAAGGCAAGGGTAACGGAAGGAACGGCACGGTAAGGGGAAACACGGCTAAGGCACGACAACGCAGGGCTAGGCAATGCACGGCAAGTCAAGGAAAGGGTAACGCAAGGCAAGGCACGGTCAGGCGAGGCAAGGGTAATGCACGACAACGCAAGGCTACGCAGTGCAGGGCTAGGAAATGAAAGAGTAACGGAAGGAAAGGAAGGCAAGGCAAAGCAAGGCAAAGCAAGTGTAACAAAAGGCACGGCACGGCAAGGGGAAAAAAGGCTAAGGCACGGCAACGCAAGGCTAAGCAATGCACGGCCAGGCAAGGAAAGGGTAACGCAAGGCACGGCACGGTAAGGCAAGGCGAGGCTAATGCACGACAACGCACGGCTAGGCAATGCACGGCAAGGCAAGGAAAGGGTAACGCAAGGCAAGGCACGGTTAGGCGAGGCAAGGCTAAGGCACGACAACGCAAGGCTAGGCAATGCACGGAAGGCAAGCAAAGAGTAACGGAAGGCAGGGAAGGCAAGGGAAAGCAAGGCAAGGCAGGGGTAACAGAAGGATCGGCACGGCAAGGGGAAACAAGGCTAAGGCACGACAACACAGGGCTAGGCAATGCAGGGCAAGGCAAGGAAAGGGTAACGCCAGGCAAGGCACGGTCAGGCAAGGCAACGCTAATGCACCACAAGGCAAGGCTAGGCAGTGCACGGCAAGGCAAGGAAAGGGTAACGCAAGGCAAGGCACTGTCAGGCGAGGCAAGGCTAAGGCACGACAACGCAAGGCTAGGCAATACACGGAAGGAAAGCAAAGAGTAACGGAAGGCAAGGAAAGCAAGGGAAAGCAAGGCAAGGCAAGGGTAACAGAAGGATCGGCAAGGGAAGGGGAAACAAGGCCAAGGCACGACAACACAGGGCTAGGCAATGCAGGGCAAGGCAAGGAAAGGGTAACGCAAGGCAAGGCACGGTTTGGGGAGGCAAGGCTAATGCACGACAACGCAAGGCTAGGCAATGCACGGAAGGCAAGCAAAGAGTAACGGAACGCAAGGAAGGCAAGGCAAAGCAAGGCAACGCAAGCAAGGCTATGGCAAGGTGAAAAAAGGCTAAGACACGACAACGCAAGGCTAGGCAATGCACGGAAGGCAAGCAACGAGTAACGGAAGGCAAGGAAGGCAAGGGAAAGCAAGGCAAGGCAGGGGTAACGGAAGGAACGGCACGGTAAGGGGAAACAAAGCTAAGGCACGACAATGCAGGGCTAGGCAATGAACGGCAAGGCAAGGAAAGGGTAACGCAAGGCAAGGCACGGTGAGGCAAGACAAGGCAAATGCACGACTACGCACGGCAGGCAATGCACGGCAACGCAAGGAATGGGTAACGCAAGGCAAGGCACGGTCAGGCGAGGCAAGGCTAAGGCACGACAACGCAAGGCTACGCAGTGCACGGCTAGGAAATGAAAGAGTAACGGAAGAAAAGGAAGGCAAGGCAAAGCAAGGCAAGGCAAGTGTAACAAAAGGCACTGCACGGCAAGGGGAAACAAGGCTAAGGCACGGCAACGCAAGGCTAAGCAATGCACGGCCAGGCAAGGAAAGGGTAACGCAAGGCAAGGCACGGTTTGGGGAGGGAAGGCTAATGCACGACAACGCAAGGCTAGGCAATGCACGGAAGGCAAGCAAAGAGTAACGGAAGGCAAGGAAGGCAAGGCAAAGCAAGGCAACGCAAGCAAGTCTATGGAAAGGTGAAAAAAGGCTAAGACACTACAACGCAAGGCTAGGCAATGCACGGAAGGGAAGCAAAGAGTAACGGAATGCAAGGAAGGCAAGGGAAAGCAAGGCAAGGCAAGGGTAACGGAAGGAACGGCACGGTAAGGGGAAACAAAGCTAAGGCACGACAATGCAGGGCTAGGCAATGCACGGCAAGGCAAGGAAAGGGTAATGCAAGGCAAGGCACGGTGAGGCAAGAGAAGGCAAATGCACGACAACGCACGGCTAGGCAATGCACGGCAAGGCAAGGAAAGGGTACCGCAAGGCAAGGCACGGTCAGGCGAGGCAAGGCTAAGGAACGACAACGCAAGGCTAGGCAATGCACGGAAGGCAAGCAAAGAGCAACGGAAGGCAAGGAAGGCAAGGGAAAGCAAGGCAAGGCAATGGTAACGGAAGGAACGGCACGGCAAGTGGAAACAAGGCTAAGGCAGGACAACGCACGGCTAGGCAATGCACTGCAAGGCAAGGAACGGGTAACGCAAGGCAAGGCACTGTAAGGCAAGGCAAGGCTAAGGAACGACAACGCACGGCTAGGCAATGCACGGAAGGCAAGCAAAGAGTAACGGAAGGCAAGGAATGCAAAGGAAAGCAGGGGAAGGCAAGGGTAACGGAAGGAACGGCACAGCAAGGGGAATCAAGGCTAAGGCACGGCAACGCACGGCTAGGCAATGCACGGCCAGGAAAGGAAAGGGTAACGCAAGGGAAGGCACGGTAAGGCAAGACAAGGCTAATGCACGACAACGCACGGCTAGGCAATGCACGGCAAGGCAAGGAAAGGGTAACGCAAGGCACGGCACGTTCAGGCGAGGCAAGGCTAATGCACGACAACGCAAGGCTAGCAATGCACGGAAGGCAAGCAAAGAGTAACGGAAGGCATGGAAGGCAAGGGAAACCAAGACAAGGCAAGAGTAACGGAAGGAACGGCTCGGCAAGGGGAAACAAGGCTAAGGCACCGCAACGCAGGGCTAGGCAATGCACGGCAAGGCAAGGAAAGGGTAACGCAAGGCAAGGCACTGTCAGGCGAGGCAAACCTAATGCACTACATCGCAAGGCTAGGCAGTGCACGGCTAGGCAAGGAAAGAGTAACGGAAGGAAAGGAAGGCAAGGCAAAGCATGGCAAGGCATGTGTAACAACAGGCACGGCACGGCAAGGGGAAACAAGGCTAAGGCACGACAACGCAAGGCTAGGCAATGCACGGAAGGCAAGCAAAGAGTAACGGAAGGCAAGGAATGCAAAGGAAAGCAGGGGAAGGCAAGGGTAACGAAAGGAACGGCACGGTAAGGGGAAACAAGGCTAAGGCACGACAACACAGGGCTAGGCAATGCAGGGCAAGGCAAGGAAAGGGTAACGCAAGGCAAGGCACGGTTTGGGGAGGCAAGGCTAATGCACGACAACGCAAGGCTAGGCAATGCACGGAAGTCAAGCAAAGAGTAACGGAAGCAAGGAAGGCAAGGGAAAGCAAGGCAAGGCAAGGGTAACGGAAGGAACGGCACGGCAAGGGGAAACAAGGCTAAGGCACGGCAACGCACGGCTAGGCAATGCACGGCAAGGCAAGGAAAGGGTAACGCAAGGCAAGCCACGGTGAGGCAAGGCAAGGCTGATGCAAGACAACGCACGGCTAGGCAATGCACGGCAAGGCAAGGAAAGGGTAACGCAAGGCAAGGCACGGTCAGGCGAGGCAAGGGTAATGCACGACAACGCAAGGCTACGCAGTGCACGGCTGGGAAATGAAAGAGTAACGGAAGGAAAGGAAGGCAAGGCAAAGCAAGGCAAGGCAAGTGTAACAAAAGGCACGGCACGGCAAGGGGAAACAAGGCTAAGGCACGGCAACGCAAGGCTAAGCAATGCACGGCCAGGCAAGGAAAGCGTAACGCAAGGCACGTCACGGTCAGGCGAGGCAAGGCTAATGCATGACAGCGCAAGGCTAGGCAATGCACGGAAGGCAAGCAAAGAGTAACGGAAACCAAGGAAGGCAAGGGAAATCAAGGCAAGGCAAGGGTAACGGAAGGAACGGCACGGCAAGGGGAAACAAGGCTAAGGCACGACAACGCACGGCTAGGCAATTCACGGCAAGGCAAGGAAACGGTAACGCCAGGCAAGGCACGGTCAGGCAAGGCAAGGCTAATGCACGACAAGGCAAGGCTAGGCAGTGCACGGCAAGGCAAGTAAAGGGTAACGCAAGGCAAGGCACAGTCAGGCGAGGCAAGGCTAAGGCACGACAACGCAAGGCTAGGCAATGCACGGAAGGAAAGCAAAGAGTAACGGAAGGCAAGGAAAGCAAGGGAAAGCAAGGCAAGGCAAGGGTAACGGAAGGAACGGCACGGCAAGGGGAAACAAGGCTAAGGCACGACAACACAGGGCGTGGCAATGCAGGGCAAGGCAAGGAAAGGGTAACACAAGGCAAGGCACGGTTTGGGGAGGCAAGGCTAATGCACGACAACGCAAGGCAAGGCAATGAACGGAAGGGAAGCAAAGAGTAACGGAAGGCAAGGAATGCAAGGCAAAGCAAGGCAACGCAAGCAAGGCTATGGCAAGGTGAAAAAAATCTAAGGCACGACCACGCAAGGCTAGGCAATGCACGGAAGGCAAGCAAAGAGTAACGGAAGGCAAGGAAGGCAAGGCAAAGCAAGGCAACGCAAGAAAGGCTATGGCAAGGTGAAAAAAGGCTAAGACACGACAACGCAAGGCTAGGCAATGCACGGAAGGCAAGCAAAGAGTAACGGAATGCAAGGAAGGCAAGGGAAAGCAAGGCAAGGCAAGGGTAACGGAAGGAACGGCACGGTAAGGGGAAACAAAGCTAAGGCACGACAATGCAGGGCTAGGCAATGCACGGCAAGGCAAGGAAAGGGTAACGCAAGGCAAGGCACTGTCAGGCGAGTCAAAGCTAATGCACGACATCGCAAGGCTAGGCAGTGCACGGCTAGGCAAGGAAAAAGTAACGGAAGGACAGGAAGGGAAGGCAATTCATGGCAAGGCAAGTGTAACAACAGGCACGGCACGGCAAGGGGAAACAAGGCTAAGGCACGACAACGCAAGGCTAGGCAATGCACGGAAGGCAAGCAAAGAGTAACGGAAGGCAAGGAATGCAAAGGAAAGCAGGGGAAGGCAAGGGTAACGAAAGGAACGGCACGGTAAGGGGAAACAAGGCTAAGGCACGACAACACAGGGCTAGGCAATGCAGGGCAAGGCAAGGAAAGGGTAACGCAAGGCAGGCACGGTTTGGGGAGGCAAGGCTAATGCACGACAACGCAAGGCTAGGCAATGCACGGAAGGCAAGCAAAGAGTAACGGAAGGCAAGGAAGGCAAGGGAAAGCAAGGCAAGGCAAGGGTAACGGAAGGAACGGCACGGCAAGGGGAAACAAGGCTAAGGCACGGCAACGCACGGCTAGGCAATGCACGGCAAGGCAAGGAAAGTGTAACGCATGCAAGGCACGGTGAGGCAAGGCAAAGCTGATGCACGACAACGCACGGCTAGGCAATGCACGGCAAGGCAAGGTAAGGGTAACGCAAGGCAAGGCACGGTCAGGCGAGGCAAGGCGAAGGAACGACAACGCAAGGCTAGGCAATGCACGGAAGGCAAGCAAAGAGTAACGGAAGGCAAGGAGGGCAAGGGAAAGCAGGGGAAGGCAAGGGTAACGGAAGAAACGGCACGGTAAGGGGAAACAAGCCTAAGGCACGACAACGCAGGTCTAGGCAATGCACGGCAAGTCAAGGAAAGGGTAACGCAAGGCAAGGCACGGTCAGGCGAGGCAAGGGTAATGCACGACAACGCAAGGCTACGCAGTGCACGGCTGGGAAATGAAAGAGTAACGGAAGGAAAGGAAGGCAAGGCAAAGCAAGGCAAGGCAAGTGTAACAAAAGGCACGGCACGGCAAGGGGAAACAAGGCTAAGGCACGGCAACGCAAGGCTAAGCAATGCACGGCCAGGCAAGGAAAGCGTAACGCAAGGCACGTCACGGTCAGGCGAGGCAAGGCTAATGCATGACAGCGCTAGGCTAGGCAATGCACGGAAGGCAAGCAAAGAGTAACGGAAACCAAGGAAGGCAAGGGAAATCAAGGCAAGGCAAGGGTAACGGAAGGAATGGCACGGCAAGGGGAAACAAGGCTAAGGCACGACAACGCACGGCTAGGCAATTCACGGCAAGGCAAGGAAACGGTAACGCCAGGCAAGGCACGGTCAGGCAAGGCAAGGCTAATGCACGACAAGGCAAGGCTAGGCAGTGCACGGCAAGGCAAGTAAAGGGTAACGCAAGGCAAGGCACAGTCAGGCGAGGCAAGGCTAAGGCACTACAACGCAAGGCTAGGCAATGCACGGAAGGAAAGCAAAGAGTAACGGAAGGCAAGGAAAGCAAGGGAAAGCAAGGCAAGGCAAGGGTAACGGAAGGAACGGCACGGCAAGGGGAAACAAGGCTAAGGCACGACAACACAGGGCGAGGCAATGCAGGGCAAGGCAAGGAAAGGGTAACACAAGGCAAGGCACGGTTTGGGGAGGCAAGGCTAATGCACGACAACGCAAGGCAAGGCAATGAACGGAAGGGAAGCAAAGAGTAACGGAAGGCAAGGAATGCAAGGCAAAGCAAGGCAACGCAAGCAAGGCTATGGCAAGGTGAAAAAAATCTAAGGCACGCCCACGCAAGGCTAGGCAATGCACGGAAGGCAAGCAAAGAGTAACGGAAGACAAGGAAGGCAAGGCAAAGCAAGGCAACGCAAGAAAGGCTATGGCAAGGTGAAAAAAGGCTAAGACACGACAACGCAAGGCTAGGCAATGCACGGAAGGCAAGCAAAGAGTAACGGAAGGCAAGGAAGGCAAGGGAAAGCAAGGCAAGGGTAACGGAAGGAACGGCACGGTTTGGGGAGGCAAGGCTAATGCACGACAACGCAAGGCTAGGCAATTCACGGCAAGGCAAGGAAAGGGTAACGCAAGGCAAGGCACGGTCAGGCGAGGCAACACTAAGGCACGACAACGCAAGGCTAAGCAATGCACGGAAGGCAAGCAAAGAGTAACGGAAGGCAAGGAAGGCTAGGGAAAGCAGGGGAAGGCAATGGTAACGGAAGGAACGGCACGGTAAGGGCAAACAAGACTAAGGCACGACAACACAGGGCTAGGCAACGCAGGGCAAGGCAAAGAAATGGTAACGCAAGGCAAGGCACGGTTTGGGGAGGCAAGGCTAATGCACGACAACGCAAGGCTAGGCAGTGCACGGCTAGGCAAGGAAAAGGTAACGCACGGCAAGGCACGGTTAGGCGAGGCAAGGCTAAGACACGACAACGCAAGGCTAGGCAATGCACGGAAGGCAAGCAAAGAGTAACGGAAGGCAAGGAATGCAAGGCAAAGCAAGGCAACGCAAGCAAGGCTATGGCAAGGTGAAAAATTGCTAAGGCACGACCACGAAAGGCTAGGCAATGCACGGAAGGCAAGCAAAGAGTAACGGAAGGCAAGGAAGGCAAGGCAAAGCAAGGCAACGCAAGCAAGGCTATGGCAAGGTGAAAAAAGGCTAAGACACGACAACGCAAGGCTAGGCAATGTACGGAAGACAAGCAAAGAGTAAGGGAAGGCAAGGAATGCAAGGCAAAGCAAGGCAACGCAAGCAAGTCTATGGCAAGGTGAAAAAAGGCTAAGGCACGACATCGCAAGGTTAGGCAATGCACGGAAGGCAAGCAAAGAGTAACGGAATGGAAGGTAGGCAAGGCAAAGCAAGGCAAAGCAAGCAAGGTTATGGCAAGGTGAAACAAGGCTAAGGCACCACAACGCACGGCTAGGCAATGCACGGCCAGCCAAGGAAAAGGTAACGCAAGGCAAGGCACTGTGAGGCAAAGGAAGGCTAATGCACGACAGCGCAAGGCTAGGCAATGCAGGGAAGGCAAGCAAAGAGTAACGGAAGGCAAGGAAGGCAAGGGAAAGCAAGGCAAGGCAAGGGTAACGGAAGGAACGGCCCGGCAAGGGGAAACAAGGCTAAGGCACGGCAACGCACGGTTAGGCAATGCACGGCAAGGCAAGGAAAGGGTAACGCAATGCAAGGCACGGTCAGGCGAGGCAAGGCTAAGGCACGACAACGCAAGGCTAGGCAGTGCACGGCTAGGCAAGGAAAGAGTAACGGAAGGAAAGGAAGGCAAGGCAAAGCAAGGCAAGGCAAGTGTAACAAAAGGCAAGGCACGGCAAAGGGAAACAAGGCTAAGGAACGGCAACGCACGGCTAGGCAATGCACGGCCAGGCAAGGAAAGGGTAACGCAAGGCAAGGCACGGTAAGGCAAGACAAGGCTAATGCACGACAACGCACGGCTAGGCAATTCACGGCAAGGCAAGTTAAGGGTAACGCAAGGCAAGGCACGGTCAGGCGAGGCAAGGCTAAGGCACGACAACGCAAGGCTAGGCAATGCACGGAATGCAAGCAAAGAGTAACGGAAGACAAGGAATGCAAAGGAAAGCAGGGGAAGGCAAGGGTAACGAAAGGAACGACACGATAAGGGGAAACAAGGCTAAGGCACGACAACACGCCGCTAGGCAATGCAGGGCAAGGCAAGGAAAGGGTAACGCAAGGCAAGGCACGGTCTGGGGAGTCAAGGCTAATGCACGACAAGGCAAGGCTAGGCAATGAACGGAAGGCAAGCAAAGAGTAACGGAAGGCAAGGAAGGCAAGGGAAAGCAAGGCAAGGCAAGTGTTCCCAAAGGCACGGCCACGGCAAGGGGAAACAAGGCTAAGGCACGGCAACGCAAGGCTAGGCAATGCACGGCAAGGCAAGGAAAGGGTAACGCAAGGCAAGGCACGGTTAGGCGAGGCTTGGCTAAGGCTCGACAACGAAAGGCTAGGCAATGCACGGAAGGCAAGCAAAGAGTAACGGAAGGCAAGGAATGCAACGCAAAGGAAGGCAACGCAAACAAGGCTATGGCAAGGTGAAAAAAGGCTCAGGCACGACAACGCAAGGCTAGGCAATGCACGGAAGGCATGCAAAGAGTAACGGAATGGAAGGAAGGCAAGGCAAAGCAAGGCAAAGCAAGCAAGGCTATGGCAAGGTGAAACAAGGCTAAGGCACCACAATGCACGTCTAGGCAATGCACGGCCAGCCAAGGAAAAGGTAACGCAAGGCAAGGCACTGTGAGGCAAGGCAAGGCTAATGCACGACAGAGCAAGGCTAGGCAATGCACGGAAGGCAAGCAAAGAGTAACGGAAACCAAGGAAGGCAATTGAAAGCAAGGCAAGGCAAGGGTAACGGAAGGAACAGCACGGCAAAGGGAAACACGGCTAATGCACGACAACGCACGGCTAGGCAATGCACGGCAAGGCAAGGCAAGGGTAACACCAGGCAAGGGACGGTCTGGCAAGGCAAGGCTAATGCACGACAAGGCAAGGTTAGGCAGTGCACGGCAAGGCAAGGAAAGGGTAACGCAAGGCAAGGCACTGTCAGGCGAGGCAAGGCTAAGGCACGACAACGCAAGGCTAGGCAATGCACGGAAGGAAAGCAAAGAGTAAAGGAACGCAAGGAAAGCAAGGGAAAGCAAGGCAAGGCAAGGGTAACGGAAGGAACGGCACGGCAAGGGGAAACAAGGCTACGGCACGACAACGCACGGATAGGCAATGCACGGCAAGGCAAGGCAAGGGTAACGCAAGGCAAGGCACGGTTTGGGGAGGCAAGGCTAATGCACGACAACGCAAGGCTAGGCAATTCACGGCAAGGCAAGGAAAGGGTAACGCAAGGCAAGGCACGGTCAGGCGAGGCAACAGTAAGGCACGACAACGCAAGGCTAGGCAATGCACGGAAGGCAAGCAAAGAGTAACGGAAGGCAAGGAAGGCTAGGGAAAGCAGGGGAAGGCAATGGTAACGGAAGGAACGGCACGGCAAGGGGAAACAAGGCTAAGGCACGACAACACAGGGCGAGGCAATGCAGGGCAAGGCAAGGAAAGGGTAACACAAGGCAAGGCACGGTTTGGGGAGGCAAGGCTAAGACACGACAACGCAAGGCTAGGCAATGCACGGAAGGCAAGCAAAGAGTAACGGAAGGCAAGGAATGCAAGGCAAAGCAAGTGTAACAAAAGGCAAGGCACGGCAAGGGGAAACAAGGCTAAGGAACGGCAACGCACGGCTAGGCAATTCACGGCAAGGCAAGGAAACGGTAACGCCAGGCAAGGCACGGTCAGGCAAGGCAAGGCTAATGCACGACAAGGCAAGGCTAGGCAGTGCACGGCAAGGCAAGTAAAGGGTAACGCAAGGCAAGGCACAGTCAGGCGAGGCAAGGCTAAGGCACGACAACGCAAGGCTAGGCAATGCACGGAAGGAAAGCAAAGAGTAACGGAAGGCAAGGAAAGCAAGGGAAAGCAAGGCAAGGCAAGGGTAACGGAAGGAACGGCACGGCAAGGGGAAACAAGGCTAAGGCACGACAACACAGGGCGAGGCAATGCAGGGCAAGGCAAGGAAAGGGTAACACAAGGCAAGGCACGGTTTGGGGAGGCAAGGCTAATGCACGACAACGCAAGGCAAGGCAATGAACGGAAGGGAAGCAAAGAGTAACGGAAGGCAAGGAATGCAAGGCAAAGCAAGGCAACGCAAGCAAGGCTATGGCAAGGTGAAAAAAATCTAAGGCACGACCACGCAAGGCTAGGCAATGCACGGAAGGCAAGCAAAGAGTAACGGAATGCAAGGAAGGCAAGGGAAAGCAAGGCAAGGCAAGGGTAACGGAAGGAACGGCACGGTAAGGGGAAACAAAGCTAAGGCACGACAATGCAGGGCTAGGCAATGCACGGCAAGGCAAGGAAAGGGTAACGCAAGGCAAGGCACGGTGAGGCAAGACAAGGCAAATGCACGACAACGCACGGCTACGCAATGCACGGCAAGGCAAGGAAAGGGTACCGCAAGGCAAGGCACGGTCAGGCGAGGCAAGGCTGATGCACGACAACGCACGGCTAGGCAATGCACGGAAGGCAAGCAAAGAGTAAAGGAAGGCAAGGAATGCAAAGGAAAGCAGGGGAAGGCAAGAGTAACGAAAGGAACGGCACGGTAAGGGGAAACAAGGCTGAGGCACGACAACACAGGGCTAGGCAATGCAGGGCAAGGCAAGGAAAGGGTAACGCAAGGCAAGGCACGGTTTGGGGAGGCAAGGCTAATGCACGACAACGCGAGGCTAGCCAATGCACGGAAGGCAAGCAAAGAGTAACGGAAGGAAAGGAAGGCAAGGCAAAGCAAGGCAAGGCAAGTGTAACAAAAGGAAAGGCACGGCAAGGGGAAACAAGGCTAAGGTACGACAACGCACGGTTAGGCAATGCACGGCAAGGCAAGGAAAGGGTAACGCAAGGCAAGGCACGGTAAGGCAAGGCAAGGCTAATGCACGACAGCGCACGGCTAGACAATGCACGGCAAGTCAAGGAAAAGGTAACGCACGGCAAGGCACGGTTAGGCGAGGCAAGGCTAAGACACGACAACGCAAGGCTAGGCAATGCACGGAAGGCAAGCAAAGAGTAACGGAAGGCAAGGAATGCAAGGCAAAGCAAGTGTAACAAAAGGCAAGGCACGGCAAGGGGAAACAAGGCTAAGGAACGGCAACGCACGGCTAGGCAATGCACGGCCAGGCAAGGAAAGGGTAACGCCAGGCAAGGCACTGTCAGGCGAGGCAAGGCTAAGGCACGACAACGCAAGGCTAGGCAAAGCACGGAAGGAGAGCAAAGAGTAACGGAAGGCAAGGAAAGCAAGGGAAAGCAAGGCAAGGCAAGGGTAACGGAAGGAACGGCACGGCAAGGGGAAACAAGGCTGAGGCACGACAACACAGGGCTAGGCAATGCAGGGCAAGGCAAGGAAAGGTAACGCAAGGCAAGGCACGGTTTGGGGAGGCAAGGCTAATGCACGACAGGGCAAGGCTAGGCAATTCACGGCAAGGCAAGGAAAGGGTAACGCAAGGCAAGGCACGGTCAGGCGAGGCAACACTAAGGCACGACAACGCAAGGCTAGGCAATGCACGGAAGGCAAGCAAAGAGTAACGGAAGGCAAGGAAGGCTAGGGAAAACAGGGGAAGGCAATGGTAACGGAAGGAACGGCACGGTAAGGGCAAACAAGACTAAGGCACGACAACACAGGGCTAGGCAATGCAGGGCAAGGCAAGGAAATGGTAACGCAAGGCAAGGCACGGTTTGGGGAGGCAAGGCTAATGCACGACAACGCAAGGCTAGGCAGTGCACGGCTAGGCAAGGAAAGAGTAACGGAAGGAAAGGAAGGCAAGGCAAAGCAGGGCAAGGCAAGTGTAACAAAAGGCAAGGCACGGCAAGGGGAAACAAGGCTAAGGAACGGCAACGCACGGCTAGGCAATGCACGGCCAGGCAAGGAAAGGGTAACGCAAGGCAAGGCACGGTCAGGCGAGGCAAGGCTAAGGCACGACAACGCAAGGCTAGGCAATGCACCGAAGGCAAGCAAAGAGTAACGGAAGGCAAGGAAGGCAAGGGAAAGCAAGGCAAGGCAAGGGTAACGGAAGGAACGGCACGGCAAGGGGAAACAAGGCTAAGGTACGACAACGCACGGGTAGGCAATGCAAGGCAAGGCAAGGAAAGGGTAACGCAAGGCAAGGCACGGTAAGGCAAGGCAAGGCTAATGCACGACAACGCACGGCTAGACAATGCACGGCAAGGCAAGGAAAAGGTAACGCACGGCAAGGCACGGTTAGGCGAGGCAAGGCTAAGACACGACAACGCAAGGCTAGGCAATGCACGGAAGGCAAGCAAAGAGTAACGGAAGGCAAGGAACGCAAGGCAAAGCAAGGCAACGCAAGCAAGGTTATGGCAAGGTGAAAAATTGCTAAGGCACGACCACGCAAGGCTAGGCAATGCACGGAAGGCAAGCAAAGAGTAACGGAAGGCAAGGAAGGCAAGGGAAACCAAAGCAAGTCAAGGGTAACGGAAGGAACGGCTCGACAAGGGTAAACAAGGCTAAGGCACGGCATCGCAGGGCTAGGCAATGCACGGCAAGGCAAGGAAAGGGTAACGCAAGGCAAGGCACTGTCAGGCGAGTCAAAGCTAATGCACGACATCGCAAGGCTAGGCAGTGCACGGCTAGGCAAGGAAAAAGTAACGGAAGGAAAGGAAGGCAAGGCAATTCATGGCAAGGCAAGTGTAACAACAGGCACGGCACGGCAAGGGGAAACAAGGCTAAGGCACGACAACGCAAGGCTAGGCAATGCACGGAAGGCAAGCAAAGAGTAACGGAAGGCAAGGAATGCAAAGGAAAGCAGGGGAAGGCAAGGGTAACGAAAGGAACGGCACGGTAAGGGGAAACAAGGCTAAGGCACGACAACACAGGGCTAGGCAATGCAGGGCAAGGCAAGGAAAGGGTAACGCAAGGCAAGGCACGGTTTGGGGAGGCAAGGCTAATGCACGACAACGCAAGGCTAGGCAATGCAAGGAAGGCAAGCAAAGAGTAACGGAAGGCAAGGAAGGCAAGGGAAAGCAAGGCAAGGCAAGGGTAACGGAAGGAACGGCACGGCAAGGGGAAACAAGGCTAAGGCACGGCAACGCACGGCTAGGCAATGCACGGCAAGGCAAGGAAAGTGTAACGCAAGGCAAGGCACGGTGAGGCAAGGCAAAGCTGATGCACGACAACGCACGGCTAGGCAATGCACGGCAAGGCAAGGTAAGGGTAACGCAAGGCAAGGCACGGTCAGGCGAGGCAAGGCTAAGGCACGACAACGCAAGGCTAGGCAATGCACGGAAGGCAAGCAAAGAGTAACGGAAGGCAAGGAGGGCAAGGGAAAGCAGGGGAAGGCAAGGGTAACGGAAGAAACGGCACGGTAAGGGGAAACAAGCCTAAGGCACGACAACCCAGGGCTAGGCAATGCACGGCAAGTCAAGGAAAGGGTAACGCAAGGCAAGGCACGGTCAGGCGAGGCAAGGGTAATGCACGACAACGCAAGGCTACGCAGTGCACGGCTGGGAAATGAAAGAGTAACGGAAGGAAAGGAAGGCAAGGCAAAGCAAGGCAAGGCAAGTGTAACAAAAGGCACGGCACGGCAAGGGGAAACAAGGCTAAGGCACGGCAACGCAAGGCTAAGCAATGCACGGCCAGGCAAGGAAAGCGTAACGCAAGGCACGTCACGGTCAGGCGAGGCAAGGCTAATGCATGACTGCGCTAGGCTAGGCAATGCACGGAAGGCAAGCAAAGAGTAACGGAAACCAAGGAAGGCAAGGGAAATCAAGGCAAGGCAAGGGTAACGGAAGGAACGGCACGGCAAGGGGAAACAAGGCTAAGGCACGACAACGCACGGCTAGGCAATTCACGGCAAGGCAAGGAAACGGTAACGCCAGGCAAGGCACGGTCAGGCAAGGCAAGGCTAATGCACGACAAGGCAAGGCTAGGCAGTGTACGGCAAGGCAAGTAAAGGGTAACGCAAGGCAAGGCACAGTCAGGCGAGGCAAGGCTAAGGCACGACAACGCAAGGCTAGGCAATGCACGGAAGGAAAGCAAAGAGTAACGGAAGGCAAGGAATGCAAGGCAAAGCAAGGCAACGCAAGCAAGGCTATGGCAAGGTGAAAAAAATCTAAGTCACGACCACGCAAGGCTAGGCAATGCACGGAAGGCAAGCAAAGAGTAACGGAAGGCAAGGAAGGCAAGGCAAAGCAAGGCAACGCAAGAAAGGCTATGGCAAGGTGAAAAAAGGCTAAGACACGACAACGCAAGGCTAGGCAATGCACGGAAGGCAAGCAAAGAGTAACGGAATGCAAGGAAGGCAAGGGAAAGCAAGGCAAGGCAAGGGTAACGGAAGGAACGGCACGGTGAGGGGAAACAAAGCTAAGGCACGACAATGCAGGGCTAGGCAATGCACGGCAAGGCAAGGAAAGGGTAACGCAAGGCAAGGCACGGTGAGGCAAGACAAGGCAAATGCACGAAAACGCACGGCTACGCAATGCACGGCAAGGCAAGGAAAGGGTACCGCAAGGCAAGGCACGGTCAGGCGAGGCAAGGCTGATGCACGACAACGCACGGCTAGGCAATGCACGGAAGGCAAGCAAAGAGTAAAGGAAGGCAAGGAATGCAAAGGAAAGCAGGGGAAGGCAAGAGTAACGAAAGGAACGGCACGGTAAGGGGAAACAAGGCTGAGGCACGACAACACAAGTCTAGGCAATGCAGGGCAAGGCAAGGACAGGGTAACGCAAGGCAAGGCACGGTTTGGGGAGGCAAGGCTAATGCACGACAACGCGAGGCTAGCCAATGCACGGAAGGCAAGCAATGAGTAACGGAAGGAAAGGAAGGCAAGGCAAAGCAAGGCAAGGCAAGTGTAACAAAAGGAAAGGCACGGCAAGGGGAAACAAGGCTAAGGAACGGAAACGCACGGCTAGTCAATGCACGACCAGGCAAGGAAAGGGTAACGCCAAGCAAGGCACGGTCAGGCAAGGCAAGGCTAATGCACGACAAGGCAAGGCTAGGCAGTGCACGGCAAGGCAAGGAAAGGGTAACGCAAGGCAAGGCACTGTCAGGCGAGGCAAGGCTAAGGCACGACAACGCAAGGCTAGCCAAAGCACGGAAGGAGAGCAAAGAGTAACGGAAGGCAAGGAAAGCAAGGGAAAGCAAGGCAAGGCAAGGGTAACGGAAGGAACGGCACGGCAAGGGGAAACAAGGCTAAGGCACGACAACACAGGGCTAGGCAATGCAGGGCAAGGCAAGGAAAGGGTAACGCAAGGCAAGGCACGGTTTGGGGAGGCAAGGCTAATGCACGACAACGCAAGGCTAGGCAATTCACGGCAAGGCAAGGAAAGGGTAACGCAAGGCAAGGCACGGTCAGGCGAGGCAACACTAAGGCACGACAACGCAAGGCTAGGCAATGCACGGAAGGCAAGCAAAGAGTAACGGAAGGCAAGGAAGGCTAGGGAAAGCAGGGGAAGGCAATGGTAACGGAAGGAACGGCACGGTAAGGGCAAACAAGACTAAGGCACGACAACACAGGGCTAGGCAATGCAGGGCAAGGCAAGGAAATGGTAACGCAAGGCAAGGCACGGTTTGGGGAGGCAAGGCTAATGCACGACAACGCAAGGCTAGGCAGTGCACGGCTAGGCAAGGAAGGAGTAACGGAAGGAAAGGAAGGCAAGGCAAAGCAAGGCAAGGCAAGTGTAACAAAAGGCAAGGCACGGCAAGGGGAAACAAGGCTAAGGAACGGCAACGCACGGCTAGGCAATGCACGGCCAGGCAAGGAAAGGGTAACGCAAGGCAAGGCACGGTCAGGCGAGGCAAGGCCTCGACAACGCAAGGCTATGCAATGCACCGAAGGCAAGCAAAGAGTAACGGAAGGCAAGGAAGGCAAGGGAAAGCAAGGCAAGGCAAGGGTAACGGAAGGAACGGCACGGCAAGGGGAAACAAGGCTAAGGTACGACAACGCACGGCTAGGCAATGCACGGCAAGGCAAGGAAAGGGTAACGCAAGGCAAGGCACGGTAAGGCAAGGCAAGGCTAATGCACGACAACGCACGGCTAGACAATGCACGGCAAGGCAAGGAAAAGGTAACGCACAGCAAGGCACGGTTAGGCGAGGCAAGGCTAAGACACGACAACGCAAGGCTAGGCAATGCACGGAAGGCAAGCAAAGAGTAACGGAAGGCAAGGAATGCAAGGCAAAGCAAGGCAACGCAAGCAAGGCTATGGCAAGGTGAAAAATTGCTAAGGCACGACCACGCACGGCTAGGCAATGCACGGAAGGCAAGCAAAGACTAACGGAAGGCAAGGAAGGCAAGGCAAAGCAAGGCAACGCAAGCAAGGCTATGGCAAGGTGAAAAAAGGCTAAGACACGACAACGCAAGGCTAGGCAATGTACGGAAGACAAGCAAAGAGTAACGGAAGGCAAGGAATGCAAGGCAAAGCAAGGCAACGCAAGCAAGGCTATGGCAAGGTGAAAAAAGGCTAAGGCACGACATCGCAAGGTTAGGCAATGCACGGAAGGCAAGCAAAGAGTAACGGAATGGAAGGTAGGCAAGGCAAAGCAAGGCAAAGCAAGCAAGGTTATGGCAAGGTGAAACAAGGCTAAGGCACCACAACGCACGGCTAGGCAATGCACGGCCAGGCAAGGAAAGGGTAACGCAAGGCAAGGCACGGTAAGGCAAGACAAGGCTAATGCACGACAACGCACGGCTAGGCAATTCACGGCAAGGCAAGGAAAGGGTAACGCAAGGCAAGGCACGGTCAGGCGAGGCAAGGCTAAGGCACGACAACGCAAGGCTAGGCAATGCACGGAAGGCAAGCAAAGAGTAACGGAAGGCAGGGAATGCAAGGGAAAGCAGGGGAATGCAAGGGTAACGAAAGGAACGGCACGGTAAGGGGAAACAAGGCTAAGGCACGACAACACAGGGCTAGGCAATGCAGGGCAAGGCAAGGTAAGGGTAACGCAAGGCAAGGCACGGTCAGGCGAGGCAAGGCTAAGGCACGACAACGGAAGGCTAGGCAATGCACGGAAGCCAAGCAAAGAGTAAGGGAACGCAAGTAAGGCAAGGGAAAGCAAGGCAAGGCAAGGTTAACGGAAGGAACGGCACAGCAAGGGGAAATAAGGCTAAGGCACGGCAACGCACGGCTAGGCAATGCAGGGCAAGGCAAGGAAAGGGTAACGCAAGGCAAGGCACGGTCAGGCGAGGCAAGGCTAAGGCACGACAACGCAAGGCTAGGCAGTGCACGGCTAGGCAAGGAAAGAGTAACGGAAGGAAAGGAAGGCAAGGCAAAGCAAGGCAAGGCAAGTGTAACAAAAGGCAAGGCACGGCAAGGGGAAACAAGGCTAAGGAACGGCAACGCACGGCTAGGCAATGCACGGCCAGGCAAGGAAAGGGTAACGCAAGGCAAGGCACGGTAAGGCAAGACAAGGCTAATGCACGACAACGCACGGCTAGGCAATGCAAGGCAAGGCAAGGAAAGGGTAACGCAAGGCAAGGCACGGTCAGGCGAGGCAAGGCTAATGCACGACAACGCAAGGCTAGGCAATGCACGGAAGCTAAGCAAAGAGTAACGGAAGGCAAGGAAGGCAAGGGAAACCAAAGCAAGGCAAGGGTAACGGAAGGAACGGCTCGACAAGGGGAAACAAGGCTAAGGCACGGCAACGCAGGGCTAGGCAATGCACGGCAAGGCAAGGAAAGGGTAACGCAAGGCAAGGCACTGTCAGGCGAGTCAAAGCTAATGCACGACATCGCAAGGCTAGGCAGTGCACGGCTAGGCAAGGAAAAAGTAACGGAAGGAAAGGAAGGCAAGGCAAAGCATGGCAAGGCAAGTGTAACAACAGGCACGGCACGGCAAGGGGAAACAAGGCTAATGAACGACAACGCAAGGCTAGGCAATTCACGGAAGGCAAGCAAAGAGTAACGGAAGGCAAGGAAGGCAAGGGAAAGCAAGGCAAGTCAAGTGTAACCAAAGGCACGGCCACGGCAAGGGGAAACAAGGCTAAGGCACGGCAACGCAAGGCTAGGCAATGCACGGCAAGGCAAGGAAAGGGTAACGCAAGGCAAGGCACGGTTAGGCGAGGCATGGCTAAGGCACGACAACGCAAGGCTAGGCAATGCACGGAAGGCAAGCAAAGAGTAACGGAAGGCAAGGAATGCAAGGAAAAGCAAGGCAACGCAAACAAGGCTATGGCAAGGTGAATAAAGGCTCAGGCACGACAACGCAAGGCTAGGCAATGCACGGCCAGCCAAGGAAAAGGTAACGCAAGGCAAGGCACTGTGAGGCAAGGCAAGGCTAATGCACGACAGCGCAAGTATAGGCAATGAACGGAAGGCAAGCAAAGAGTAACGGAAACCAAGGAAGGCAAGGGAAAGCAAGGCAATTTAAGGGTAACGGAAGGAACGGCACGGCAAGGGGAAACACGGCTAAGGCACGACAACACACGGCTAGGCAATGCACGGCAAGGCAAGGCAAGGGTAACAAAAGGCAAGGCACGGTCAGGCAAGGCAAGGCTAATGCACGACAAGGCAAGGCTAGGCAGTGCACGGCAAGGCAAGGAAAGGGTACCGCAAGGCAAGGCACGGTGACGCAAGACAAGGCAAATGCACGACAACGCACGGCTAGGCAATGCACGGAAGGCAAGCAAAGAGTAACGGAACGCAAGGAAGGCAAGGGAAACCAAGGCAAGGGAAGGGTAACGGAAGGAATGGCTCGGCAAGGGGAAACAAGGCTAAGGCACGGCAACGCAGGGCTAGGCAATGCACGGCAAGGCAAGGAAAGGGTAACGCAAGGCAAGGCACTGTCAGGCGAGGCAAAACTAATGCACGACATCGCAAGGCTAGGCAGTGCACGGCTAGGCAAGGAAAGAGTAACGGAAGGAAAGGAAGGCAAGGCAAAGCATGGCAAGGCAAGTGTAACCAAAGGCACGGCCACGGCAAGGGGAAACAAGGCTAAGGCACGACAACGCAAGGCTAGGCAATGCACGGAATGCAAGCAAAGAGTAACGGAAGACAAGGAATGCAAAGGAAAGCAGGGGAAGGCAAGGGTAACGAAAGGAACGGCACGATAAGGGGAAACAAGGCTAAGGCACGACAACACGCCGCTAGGCAATGCAGGGCAAGGCAAGGAAAGGGTAACGCAAGGCAAGGCACGGTTTGGGGAGGCAAGGCTAATGCACGACAAGGCAAGGCTAGGCAATGAACGGAAGGCAAGCAAAGAGTAACGGAAGGCAAGGAAGGCAAGGGAAAGCAAGGCAAGGCAAGTGTTCCCAAAGGCACGGCCACGGCAAGGGGAAACAAGGCTAAGGCACGGCAACGCAAGGCTAGGCAATGCACGGCAAGGCAAGGAAAGGGTAACGCAAGGCAAGGCACGGTTAGGCGAGGCTTGGCTAAGGCTCGACAACGCAAGGCTAGGCAATGCACGGAAGGCAAGCAAAGAGTAACGGAAGGCAAGGAATGCAACGCAAAGCAAGGCAACGCAAACAAGGCTATGGCAAGGTGAAAAAAGGCTCAGGCACGACAACGCAAGGCTAGGCAATGCACGGAAGGCATGCAAAGAGTCACGGAATGTCAGGAAGGCAAGGCAAAGCAAGGCAAAGCAAGCAAGGCTATGGCAAGGTGAAACAAGGCTAAGGCACCACAATGCACGTCTAGGCAATGCACGGCCAGCCAAGGAAAAGGTAACGCAAGGCAAGGCACTGTGAGGCAAGGCAAGGCTAATGCACGACAGAGCAAGGCTAGGCAATGCACGGAAGGCAAGCAAAGAGTAACGGAAACCAAGGAAGGCAATTGAAAGCAAGGCAAGGCAAGGGTAACGGAAGGAACAGCACGGCAAGGGGAAACACGGCTAAGGCACGACAACGCACGGCTAGGCAATGCACGGCAAGGCAAGGCAAGGGTAACACCAGGCAAGGGACGGTCTGGCAAGGCAAGGCTAATGCACGACAAGGCAAGGTTAGGCAGTGCACGGCAAGGCAAGGAAAGGGTAACGCAAGGCAAGGCACTGTCAGGCGAGGCAAGGCTAAGGCACGACAACGCAAGGCTAGGCAATGCACGGAAGGAAAGCAAAGAGTAAAGGAACGCAAGGAAAGCAAGGGAAAGCAAGGCAAGGCAAGGGTAACGGAAGGAACGGCACGGCAAGGGGAAACAAGGCTACGGCACGACAACGCACGGATAGGCAATGCACGGCCAGGCAAGGCAAGGGTAACGCAAGGCAAGGCACGGTTTGGGGAGGCAAGGCTAATGCACGACAACGCAAGGCTAGGCAATTCACGGCAAGGCAAGGAAAGGGTAACGCAAGGCAAGGCACGGTCAGGCGAGGCAACACTAAGGCACGACAACGCAAGGCTAGGCAATGCACGGAAGGCAAGCAAAGAGTAACGGAAGGCAAGGAAGGCTAGGGAAAGCAGGGGAAGGCAATGGTAACGGAAGGAACGGCACGGTAAGGGCAAACAAGACTAAGGCACGACAACACAGGGCTAGGCAATGCAGGGCAAGGCAAGGAAATGGTAACGCAAGGCAAGGCACGGTTTGGGGAGGCAAGGCTAATGTACGACAACGCAAGGCTAGGCAGTTCACGGCTAGGCAAGGAAAGAGTAACGGAAGGAAAGGAAGGCAAGGCAAAGCAAGGCAAGGCAAGTGTAACAAAAGGCAAGGCACGGCAAGGGGAAACAAGGCTAAGGAACGGCAACGCACGGCTAGGCAATGCACGGCCAGGCAAGGAAAGGGTAACGCAAGGCAAGGCACGGTCAGGCGAGGCAAGGCTAAAGCACGACAACGCAAGGCTAGGCAATGCACGGAAGGCAAGCAAAGAGTAACGGAAGGCAAGGAAGGCAAGGGAAAGCAAGGCAAGGCAAGTGTAACGGAAGGAACGGCACGGCAAGGGGAAACAAGGCTAAGGTACGACAACGCACGGCTAGGCAATGCACGGCAAGGCAAGGAAAGGGTAACGCAAGGCAAGGCACGGTAAGGCAAGGCAAGGCTAATGCACGACAACGCACGGCTAGACAATGCACGGCAAGGCAAGGAAAAGGTAACGCACGGCAAGGCACGGTTAGGCGAGGCAAGGCTAAGACACGACAACGCAAGGCTAGGCAATGCACGGAAGGCAAGCAAAGAGTAACGGAAGGCAAGGAATGCAAGGCAAAGCAAGTGTAACAAAAGGCAAGGCACGGCAAGGGGAAACAAGGCTAAGGAACGGCAACGCACGGCTAGGCAATGCACGGCCAGGCAAGGAAAGGTTAACGCAAGGCAAGGCACTGTCAGGCGAGGCAAAACTAATGCACGACATCGCAAGGCTAGGCCGTGCACGGCTAGGCAAGGAAAGAGTAACGGAAGGAAAGGAAGGCAAGGCAAAGCATGGCAAGGCAAGTGTAACAAAAGGCAAGGCACGGCAAGGGGAAACAAGGCTAAGGCACGACAACGCAACGCTAGGCAATGCACGGAATGCAAGCAAAGAGTAACGGAAGACAAGGAATGCAAAGGAAAGCAGGGGAATGCAAGGGTAACGAAAGGAACGGCACGATAAGGGGAAACAAGGCTAAGGCACGACAACACGCTGCTAGGCAATGCAGGGCAAGGCAAGGAAAGGGTAACGCAAGGCAAGGCACGGTTTGGGGAGGCAAGGCTAATGCACGACAACGCAAGGCTAGGCAATGCACGGAAGGCAAGCAAAGAGTAACGGAAGGCAAGGAAGGCAAGGCAAAGCAAGGCAACGCAAGCAAGGCTATGGCAAGGTGAAAAAAGGCTAAGACACGACAACGCAAGTCTAGGCAATGCACGGAAGGCAAGCAAAGAGTAACGGAAGGCAAGGAAGGCAAGGGAAAGCAAGGCAAGGCAAGGGTAACGGAAGGAACGGCACGGTAAGGGGAAACAAAGCTAAGGCACGACAATGCAGGGCTAGGCAATGCACGGCAAGGCAAGGAAAGGGTAACGCAAGGCAAGGCACGGTGACGGAAGACAAGGCAAATGCACGACAACGCACGGCTAGGCAATGCACGGCAAGGCAATGAAAGGGTAACGCAAGGCAAGGCACGGTCGGGCGAGGCAAGGCGAAGGAACGACAACGCAAGGCTAGGCAATGCACGGAAGGCAAGCAAAGAGTAACGGAAGGCAAAGAAGGCAAGGGAAAGCAAGGCAAGGCAATGGTAACGGAAGGAACGGCATGGCAAGGGGAAACAAGGCTAAGGGACGACAACGCACGGCTAGGCAATGCACTGCAAGGCAATGAAAGGGTAACGCAAGGCAAGGCACGGTGAGGCAAGTCAAGGCTGATGCACGACAACGCACGGCTAGGCAATTCACGGCAAGGCAAGGAAAGGGTAACGCAAGGCAAGGCACGGTCAGGCGAGGCAAGGCTAAGGCACGACAACGCAAGGCTAGGCAATGCACGGAAGGCAAGCAAAGAGTAACGGAAGGCAAATAATGCAACGGAAAGAAGGGGAAGGCAAGGGTAACGAAAGGAACGGCACGGTAAGGGGAAACAAGGCTAAGGCACGACAACACAGGGCTAGGCAATGCAGGGCAAGGCAAGGTAAGGGTAACGCCAGGCAAGGCACGGTCAGGCAAGGCAAGGCTAATGCACGACAAGGCAAGGCTAGGCAGTGCACGGCAAGGCAAGGAAAGGGTAACGCAAGGCAAGGCACTGTCAGGCGAGGCAAGGCTAAGGCACGACAACGCAAGGCTAGGCAAAGCACGGAAGGAGAGCAAAGAGTAACGGAAGGCAAGGAAAGCAAGGGAAAGCAAGGCAAGGCAAGGGTAACGGAAGGAACGGCACGGCAAGGGGAAACAAGGCTAAGGCACGACAACACAGGGCTAGGCAATGCAGGGCAAGGCAAGGAAAGGGTAACGCAAGGCAAGGCACGGTTTGGGGAGGCAAGGCTAATGCACGACAACGCAAGGCTAGGCAATTCACGGCAAGGCAAGGAAAGGGTAACGCAAGGCAAGGCACGGTCAGGCGAGGCAACACTAAGGCACGACAACGCAAGGCTAGGCAATGCACGGAAGGCAAGCAAAGAGTAACGGAAGGCAAGGAAGGCTAGGGAAAGCAGGGGAAGGCAATGGTAACGGAAGGAACGGCACGGTAAGGGCAAACAAGACTAAGGCACGACAACACAGGGCTAGGCAATGCAGGGCAAGGCAAGGAAATGGTAACGCAAGGCAAGGCACGGTTTGGGGAGGCAAGGCTAATGCACGACAACGCAAGGCTAGGCAGTGCACGGCTAGGCAAGGAAGGAGTAACGGAAGGAAAGGAAGGCAAGGCAAAGCAAGGCAAGGCAAGTGTAACAAAAGGCAAGGCACGGCAAGGGGAAACAAGGCTAAGGAACGGCAACGCACGGCTAGGCAATGCACGGCCAGGCAAGGAAAGGGTAACGCAAGGCAAGGCACGGTCAGGCGAGGCAAGGCTAAGGCACGACAACGCAAGGCTATGCAATGCACCGAAGGCAAGCAAAGAGTAACGGAAGGCAAGGAAGGCAAGGGAAAGCAAGGCAAGGCAAGGGTAACGGAAGGAACGGCACGGCAAGGGGAAACAAGGCTAAGGTACGACAACGCACGGCTAGGCAATGCACGGCAAGGCAAGGAAAGGGTAACGCAAGGCAAGGCACGGTAAGGCAAGGCAAGGCTAATGCACGACAACGCACGGCTAGACAATGCACGGCAAGGCAAGGAAAAGGTAACGCACGGCAAGGCACGGTTAGGCGAGGGAAGGCTAAGACACGACAACGCAAGGCTAGGCAATGCACGGAAGGCAAGCAAAGAGTAACGGAAGGCAAGGAATGCAAGGCAAAGCAAGGCAACGCAAGCAAGGCTATGGCAAGGTGAAAAATTGCTAAGGCACGACCACGCAAGGCTAGGCAATGCACGGAAGGCAAGCAAAGAGTAACGGAAGGCAAGGAAGGCAAGGCAAAGCAAGGCAACGCAAGCAAGGCTATGGCAAGCTGAAAAAAGGCTAAGACACGACAACGCAAGGCTAGGCAATGCACGGAAGACAAGCAAAGAGTAACGGAAGGCAAGGAATGCAAGGCAAAGCAAGGCAACGCAAGCAAGGCTATGGCAAGGTGAAAAAAGGCTAAGGCACGACAGCGCAAGGTTAGGCAATGCACGGAAGGCAAGCAAAGAGTAACGGAATGGAAGGTAGGCAAGGCAAATCAAGGCAAAGCAAGCAAGGTTATGGCAAGGTGAAACAAGGCTAAGGCACCACAACGCACGGCTAGGCAATGCACGGCCAGCCAAGGAAAAGGTAACGCAAGGCAAGGCACTGTGAGGCAAGGGAAGGCTAATGCACGACAGCGCAAGGCTAGGCAATGCACGGAAGGCAAGCAAAGAGTAACGGAAGGCAAGGAAGGCAAGGGAAAGCAAGGCAAGGCAAGGGTAACGGAAGGAACGGCCCGGCAAGGGGAAACAAGGCTAAGGCACGACAACGCACGGTTAGGCAAGGCACGGCCAGGCAAGGAAAGGGTAACGCAAGGCAAGGCACGGTCGGGCGAGGCAAGGCTAAGGCACGACAACGCAAGGCTAGGCAGTGCACGGCTAGGCAAGGAAAGAGTAACGGAAGGAAAGGAAGGCAAGGCAAAGCAAGGCAAGGCAAGTGTAACAAAAGGCAAGGCACGGCAAAGGGAAACAAGGCTAAGGAACGGCAACGCACGGCTAGGCAATGCACGGCCAGGCAAGGAAAGGGTAACGCAAGGCAAGGCACGGTAAGGCAAGACAAGGCTAATGCACGACAACGCACGGCTAGGCAATTCACGGCAAGGCAAGGAAAGGGTAACGCAAGGCAAGGCACGGTCAGGCGAGGCAAGGCTAAGGCACGACAACGCAAGTCTAGGCAATGCACGGAAGGCAAGCAAAGAGTAACGGAAGGCAAGGAATGCAAGGGAAAGCAGGGGAATGCAAGGGTAACGAAAGGAACGGCACGGTAAGGGGAAACAAGGCTAAGGCACGACAACACAGGGCTAGGCAATGCAGGGCAAGGCAAGGTAAGGGTAACGCAAGGCAAGGCACGGTCAGGCGAGGCAAGGCTAAGGCACGACAACGGAAGGCTAGGCAATGCACGGAAGCCAAGCAAAGAGTAACGGAACGCAAGTAAGGCAAGGGAAAGCAAGGCAAGGCAAGGTTAACGGAAGGAACGGCACAGCAAGGGGAAACAAGGCTAAGGCACGGCAACGCACGGCTAGGCAATGCAGGGCAAGGCAAGGAAATGGTAACGCAAGGCAAGGCACGATTTGGGGAGGCAAGGCTAATGCACGACAACGCAAGTCTAGGCAGTGCACGGCTAGGCAAGGAAAGAGTAACGGAAGGAAAGGAAGGCAAGGCAAAGCAAGGCAAGGCAAGTGTAACAAAAGGCAAGGCACGGCAAGGGGAAACAAGGCTAAGGAACGGCAACTCACGGCTAGGCAATGCACGGCCAGGCAAGGAAAGGGTAACGCAAGGCAAGGCACGGTAAGGCAAGACAAGGCTAATGCACGACAACGCACGGCTAGGCAATGCAAGGCAAGGCAAGGAAAGTGTAACGCAAGGCAAGGCACGGTCAGGCGAGGCAAGGCTAATGCACGACAACGCAAGGCTAGGCAATGCACGGAAGCTAAGCAAAGAGTAACGGAAGGCAACGAAGGCAAGGGAAACCAAAGCAAGGCAAGGGTAACGGAAGGAACGGCTCGACAAGGGGAAACAAGGCTAAGGCACGGCAACGCAGGGCTAGGCAATGCACGGCAAGGCAAGGAAAGGGTAACGCAAGGCAAGGCACTGTCAGGTGAGTCAAAGCTAATGCACGACATCGCAAGGCTAGGCAGTGCACGGCTAGGCAAGGAAAAAGTAACGGAAGGAAAGGAAGGCAAGGCAAAGCATGGCAAGGCAAGTGTAACAACAGGCACGGCACGGCAAGGGGAAACAAGGCTAATGAACGACAACGCAAGGCTAGGCAATTCACGGAAGGCAAGCAAAGAGTAACGGAAGGCAAGGAAGGCTAGGGAAAGCAGGGGAAGGCAATGGTAACGGAAGGAACGGCACGGCAAGGGGAAACAAGGATAAGGCACGGCAACGCACGGCTAGGCAATGCAGGGCCAAGCAAGGAAAGGGTAACGCAAGGCAAGGCACGGTAAGGCAAGACAAGGCTAATGCACGACAACGCACGGGTAGGCAATGCACGGCAAGGCAAGGAAAGGGTAACGCAAGGCAAGGCACGGTCAGGCGAGGCAAGGCTAATGCACGACAACGCAAGGCTAGGCAATGCACGGTAGGCAAGCAAAGAATAACGGAAGGCAAGGAAGGCAAGGGAAACCAAGGCAAGGCAAGGGTAACGGAAGGAACGGCACGGCAAGGGGAAACAAGGCTAAGGCACGACAACGCACGCTAGGCAACGCACGGAAGACAAGCAAAGAGTAACGGAAGGCAAGGAATGCAAGGCAAAGCAAGGCAACGCAAGCAAGGCTATGGCAAGGTGAAAAAAGGCTAAGGCACGACAGCGCAAGGTTAGGCAATGCACGGAAGGCAAGCAAAGAGTAACGGAATGGAAGGTAGGCAAGGCAAATTAAGGCAAAGCAAGCAAGGTTATGGCAAGGTGAAACAAGGCTAAGGCACCACAACGCACGGCTAGGCAATGCACGGCCAGCCAAGGAAAAGGTAACGCAAGGCAAGGCACTGTGAGGCAAGGGAAGGCTAATGCGCGACAGCGCAAGGCTAGGCAATGCACGGAAGGCAAGCAAAGAGTAACGGAAGGCAAGGAAGGCAAGGGAAAGCAAGGCAAGGCAAGGGTAACGGAAGGAACGGCCCGGCAAGGGGAAACAAGGCTAAGGCACGGCAACGCACGGTTAGGCAATGCACGGCAAGGCAAGGAAAGGGTAACGCAAGGCAAGGCACGGTCAGGCGAGGCAAGGCTAAGGCACGACAACGCAAGGCTAGGCAGTGCACGGCTAGGCAAGGAAAGAGTAACGGAAGGAAAGGAAGGCAAGGCAAAGCAAGGCAAGGCAAGTGTAACAAAAGGCAAGGCACGGCAAAGGGAAACAAGGCTAAGGAACGGCAACGCACGGCTAGGCAATGCACGGCCAGGCAAGGAAAGGGTAACGCAAGGCAAGGCACGGTAAGGCAAGACAAGGCTAATGCACGACAACGCACGGCTAGGCAATTCACGGCAAGGCAAGGAAAGGGTAACGCAAGGCAAGGCACGGTCAGGCGAGGCAAGGCTAAGGCACGACAACGCAAGGCTAGGCAATGCACGGAAGGCAAGCAAAGAGTAACGGAAGGCAAGGAATGCAAGGGAAAGCAGGGGAATGCAAGGGTAACGAAAGGAACGGCACGGTAAGGGGAAACAAGGCTAAGGCACGACAACACAGGGCTAGGCAATGCAGGGCAAGGCAAGGTAAGGGTAACGCAAGGCAAGGCACGGTCAGGCGAGGCAAGGCTAAGGCACGACAACGGAAGGCTAGGCAATGCACGGAAGCCAAGCAAAGAGTAACGGAACGCAAGTAAGGCAAGGGAAAGCAAGGCAAGGCAAGGTTAACGGAAGGAACGGCACAGCAAGGGGAAACAAGGCTAAGGCACGGCAACGCACGGCTAGGCAATGCAGGGCAAGGCAAGGAAATGGTAACGCAAGGCAAGGCACGATTTGGGGAGGCAAGGCTAATGCACGACAACGCAAGTCTAGGCAGTGCACGGCTAGGCAAGGAAAGAGTAACGGAAGGAAAGGAAGGCAAGGCAAAGCAAGGCAAGGCAAGTGTAACAAAAGGCAAGGCACGGCAAGGGGAAACAAGGCTAAGGAACGGCAACGCACGGCTAGGCAATGCACGGCCAGGCAAGGAAAGGGTAACGCAAGGCAAGGCACGGTAAGGCAAGACAAGGCTAATGCACGACAACGCACGGCTAGGCAATGCAAGGCAAGGCAAGGAAAGTGTAACGCAAGGCAAGGCACGGTCAGGCGAGGCCAGGCTAATGCACGACAACGCAAGGCTAGGCAATGCACGGAAGCTAAGCAAAGAGTAACGGAAGGCAAGGAAGGCAAGGGAAACCAAAGGAAGGCAAGGGTAACGGAAGGAACGGCTCGAAAAGGGGAAACAAGGCTAAGGCACGGCAAAGCAGGGCTAGGCAATGCACGGCAAGGCAAGGAAAGGGTAACGCAAGGCAAGGCACTGTCAGGTGAGTCAAAGCTAATGCACGACATCGCAAGGCTAGGCAGTGCACGGCTAGGCAAGGAAAAAGTAACGGAAGGAAAGGAAGGCAAGGCAAAGCATGGCAAGGCAAGTGTAACAACAGGCACGGCACGGCAAGGGGAAACAAGGCTAATGAACGACAACGCAAGGCTAGGCAATCACGGAAGGCAAGCAAAGAGTAACGGAAGGCAAGGAAGGCTAGGGAAAGCAGGGGAAGGCAATGGTAACGGAAGGAACGGCACGGCAAGGGGAAACAAGGATAAGGCACGGCAACGCACGGCTAGGCAATGCAGGGCCAAGCAAGGAAATGGTAACGCAAGGCAAGGCACGGTAAGGCAAGACAAGGCTAATGCACGACAACGCACGGGTAGGCAATGCACGGCAAGGCAAGGAAAGGGTAACGCAAGGCAAGGCACGGTCAGGCGAGGCAAGGCTAATGCACGACAACGCAAGGCTAGGCAATGCACGGAAGGCAAGCAAAGAATAACGGAAGGCAAGGAAGGCAAGGGAAACCAAGGCAAGGCAAGGGTAACGGAAGGAACGGCACGGCAAGGGGAAACAAGGCTAAGGCACGGCAACGCACGGCTAGGCAATGCACGGCAAGGCAAGGAAAGGGTAACGCAAGGGAAGGCACGGTCAGGCGAGGCAAGGGTAATGCACGACAACCCAAGGCTACGCAGTGCACGGCTAGGAAATGAAAGAGTAACGGAAGGCAAGGAAGGCAAGGGAAAGCAAGGCAAGGCAATGGTAACGGAAGGAACGGCACGGCAAGGGGAATCAAGGCTAAGGCAGGACAACACACGGCTAGGCAATGCACTGCAAGGCAAGGAAAGGGTAACGCAAGGCAAGGCACGGTGAGGCAAGGCAAGGCTGATGCACGACAACGCACGGCTAGGCAATGCACGGAAGGCAAGCAAAGAGTAACGGAAGGCAAGGAATGCAAAGGAAAGCAGGGGAAGGCAAGGGTAACGAAAGGAACGGCACGGTAAGGGGAAACAAGGCTAAGGCACGACAACACAGGGCTAGGCAATGCACAGAAGGCAAGCAAAGAGTAACGGAAGGAAAGAAAGGCAAGGGAATGCAAGGCAAGGCAAGGGTAACGGAAGGAACGGCACAGCAAGGGGAAACAAGGCTAAGGCACGGCAACGCACGGCTAGGCAATGCACGGCAAGGCAAGGAAAGGGTAACGCAAGGAAAGGCAGGGTCAGGCGAGGCAAGGCTAATGCACGACAACGCAAGGCTAGGCAATGCACGGAAGGCAAGCAAAGAGTAACGGAAGGCAAGGAAGGCAAGGGAAAGCAAGGCAAGGCAAGAATAACGGAAGGAACGGCTCGGCAAGGGGAAACAAGGCTAAGGCACGGCTACGCAGGGCTAGGCAATGCACGGCAAGGCAAGGAAAGGGTAACGCAAGGCAATGCACGGCAAGGCAAGGAAAGGGTAACGCAAGGCAAGGCACGGTTAGGCGAGGCAAGGCTAAGGCACGACAACGCAAGGCTAGGCAATGCACGGAAGGCAAGCAAAGAGTAACGGAAGGCAAGGAATGCAAGGCAAAGCAAGGAAACGCAAACAAGGCTATGGCAAGGTGAAAAAAGGCTAAGGCACGACAACGCAAGCCTAGACAATGCACGGAAGGCAAGCAAAGAGTAACGGAATGGAAGGAAGGCAAGGCAAAGTAAGGCAAAGCAAGCAAGGCTATGGCAAGGTGAAACAAGGCTAAGGCACCACAACGCACGGCTAGGCAATGCACGGCCACCCAAGGAAAAGGTAACGCAAGGCAAGGCACTGTTAGGCAAGGCAAGGCTAATGCACGACAGCGCAAGTCTAGGCAATGCACGGAAGGCAAGCGAAGAGTAACGGAAACCAAGGAAGTCAAGGGAAATCAAGGCAAGGCAAGGGTAAGGGAAGGAACGGCACGGCAAGGGGAAACAAGGCTAAGGCACGACAACGCACGGCTAGGTAATGCACGGCAAGGCAAGGAAAGGGTAACGCCAGGCAAGGCACGGGCAGGCAAGGCAAGGCTAATGCACGACAAGGCAAGGCTAGGCAGTGCACGGCAAGGCAAGGAAAGGGTAACGCAAGGCAAGGCACTGTCAGGCAAGGCAAGGCCAAGGCACGACAACGCAAGGCTAGGCAATGCACGGAAGGAAAGCAAAGAGTAACGGAAGGCAAGGAAAGCAAGGGAAAGCAAGGCAAGGCAAGGGTAACGGAAGGAACGGCACGGCAAGGGGAAACAAGGCTAAGGCACGACAACACAGGGCGAGGCAATGCAGGGCAAGGCAAGGAAAGGGTAACGCAAGGCAAGGCACGGTTTGGGGAGGCAAGGCTAATGAACGACAACGCAAGGCTAGGCAATGCACGGAAGGGAAGCAAAGAGTAACGGAAGGCAAGGAAGGCAAGGCAAAGCAAGGCAACGCAAGCAAGGCTATGGAAAGGTGAAAAAAGGCTAAGACACGACAACGCAAGGCTAGGCAATGCACGGAAGGGAAGCAAAGTGTAATGGAATGCAAGGAAGGCAAGGGAAAGCAAGGCAAGGCAAGGGTAACGGAAGGAACGGCACGGTAAGGGGAAACAAAGCTAAGGCACGACAATGCAGGGCTAGGCAATGCACGGCAAGGCAAGGAAAGGGTAATGCAAGGCAAGGCACGGTGAGGCAAGACAAGGCAAATGCACGACAACGCACGGCTAGGCAATGCACGGCAAGGCAAGGAAAGGGTACCGCAAGGCAAGGCACGGTCAGGCGAGGCAAGGCTAAGGAACGACAACGCAAGGCTACGCAATGCACGGAAGGCAAGCAAAGAGTAACGGAAGGCAAGGAAGGCAAGGGAAAGCAAGGCAAGGCAATGGTAACAGAAGGAACGGCACGGCAAGTGGAAACAAGGCTAAGGCAGGACAACGCACGGCTAGGCAATGCACTGCAAGGCAAGGAACGGGTAACGCAAGGCAAGGCACGGTGAGGCAAGGCAAGGCTGATGCACGACAACGCACGGCTAGGCAATGCACGGAAGGCAAGCAAAGAGTAACGGAAGGCAAGAAATGCAAAGGAAAGCAGGGGAAGGCAAGGGTAACGAAAGGAACGGCACAGTAAGGGGAAACAAGGCTAAGGCACGACAACACAGGGCTAGGCAATGCAGGCCAAGGCAGGGAAAGGGTAACGCAAGGCAATACACGGTTTGGGGAGGCAAGGGTAATGCACGACAACGCAAGGCTAGGCAATGCACGGAAGACAAGCAAAGAGTAACGGTAGGAAAGGAAGGCAAGGGAAAGCAAGGCAAGGCAAGGGTAACGGAAGGAACGGAACAGCAAGGGGAATCAAGGCTAAGGCACGGCAACGCACGGCTAGGCAATGCACGGCCAGGCAAGGAAAGGGTAACGCAAGGGAAGGCACGGTAAGGCAAGACAAGGCTAATGCACGACAACGCACGGCTAGGCAATGCACGGCAAGGCAAGGAAAGGGTAACGCAAGGCAAGGCACGGTCAGGCGAGGCAAGGCTAATGCACGACAACGCAAGGCTAGCAATGCACGGAAGGCAAGCAAAGAGTAACGGAAGCCATGGAAGGCAAGGGAAACCAAGACAAGGCAAGGGTAACGGAAGGAACGGCTCGGGAAGGGGAAACAAGGCTAAGGCACCGCAACGCAGGGCTAGGCAATGCACGGCAAGGCAAGGAAAGGGTAACGCAAGGCAAGGCACTGTCAGGCGAGGCAAAGCTAATGCACTACATCGCAAGGCTAGGCAGTGCACGGCTAGGCAAGGAAAGAGTAACGGAAGGAAAGGAAGGCAAGGCAAAGCATGGCAAGGCATGTGTAACAACAGGCACGGCACGGCAAGGGGAAACAAGGCTAAGGCACGACAACGCAAGGCTAGGCAATGCACGGAAGGCAAGCAAAGAGTAACGGAAGGCAAGGAATGCAAAGGAAAGCTGGGGAAGGCAAGGGTAACGAAAGGAACGGCACGGTAAGGGGAAACAAGGCTAAGGCACGACAACACAGGGCTAGGCAATGCAGGGCAAGGCAAGGAAAGGGTAACGCAAGGCAAGGCACGGTTTGGGGAGGCAAGGCTAATGCACGACAACGCAAGGCTACGCAATGCACGGAAGTCAAGCAAAGAGTAACGGAAGCAAGGAAGGCAAGGGAAAGAAAGGCAAGGCAAGGGTAACGGAAGGAACGGCACGGCAAGGGGAAACAAGGCTAAGGCACGGCAACGCACGGCAAGGCAATGCACGGCAAGGCAAGGGAAGTGTAACGCAAGGCAAGGCACGGTGAGGCAAGGCAAAGCTGATGCACGACAACGCACGGCTAGGCAATGCACGGCAAGGCAAGGAAAGGGTAACGCAAGGGAAGGCACGGTCAGGCGAGGCAAGGCTAAGGCACGACAACGCAAGGCTAGGCAATTCACGGAAGGCAAGCAAAGAGTAACGGAAGGCAAGGAGGGCCAGGGAAAGCAGGGGAAGGCAAGGGTATCGGAAGAACGGCACGGTAAGGGGAAACAAGGCTAAGGCACGACAACGCAGGGCTAGGCAATGCACGGCAAGTCAAGGAAAGGGTAACGCAAGGCAAGGCACGGTCAGGCGAGGCAAGGGTAATGCACGACAACTCCAGGCTACGCAGTGCACGGCTAGGAAATGAAAGAGTAACGGAAGAAAAGGAAGGCAAGGCAAAGCAAGGCAAGGCAAGTGTAACAAAAGGCACTGCACGGCATGGGGAAACAAGGCGTAGGCACGGCAACGCAAGGCTAAGCAATGCACGGCCAGGCAAGGAAAGGGTAACGCAAGGTACGGCACGGTAAGGCAAGGCGAGGCTAATGCACGACAACGCACGGCTAGGCAATGCACGGCAAGGCAAGGAAAGGGTAACGCAATGCAAGGCAGGGTTAGGCGAGGCAAGGCTAAGGCACGACAACGCAAGGCTAGGCAATGCACGGAAGGCAAGCAAAGAGTAACGGAAGGCAAGGAATGCAAGGCAAAGCAAGGCAACGCAAACAAGGCTATGGCAAGTTGAAAAAAGGCTAAGGCACGACAACGCAAGCCTAGGCAATGCACGGAAGGCAAGCAAAGAGTAACGGAATGGAAGGAAGGCAAGGCAAAGTAAGGCAAAGCAAGCAAGGCTATGGCAAGGTGAAACAAGGCTAAGGCACCACAACGCACGGCTAGGCAATGCACGGTCAGCCAAGGAAAAGGTAACGCAAGGCAAGGCACTGTGAGGCAAGGCAAGGCTAATGCACGACAGCGCAAAGCTAGGCAATGCACGGAAGGCAAGCAAAGAGTAACGGAAACCAAGGAAGGCAAGGGAAACCAAGGCAAGGCAAGGGTAACGGAAGGAACGGCACGGCAAGGGGAAACAAGGCTAAGGCACGGCAACGCACGGCTAGGCAATGCACGGCAAGGCAAGGAAAGGGTAACGCAAGGCAAGGCACGGTGAGGCAAGGCAAGGCTGATGCACGACAACGCACGGCTAGGCAATGCACGGCAAGGCAAGGAAAGGGTAACGCAAGGCAAGGCACGGTGAGGCAAGGCAAGGCTGATGCACGACATCGCAAGGCTAGGCAGTGCACGGCTAGGCAAGGAAAGAGTAACGGAAGGAAAGGAAGGCAAGTCAAAGCATGGCAAGGCAAGTGTAACAATAGGCACGGCACGGCAAGGGGAAACAAGGCTAAGGCACGACAACGCAAGGCTAGGCAATGCACGGAAGGCAAACAAAGAGTAACGGAAGGCAAGGAATGCAAAGGAAAGCAGGGGAAGGCAAGGTTAACGAAAGGAACGGCAAGATAAGGGGAAACAAGGCTAAGGCACGACAACACGCTGCTAGGCAATGCAGGGCAAGGTAAGGAAAGGGTAACGCAAGGCAAGGCACGGTTTGGGGATTCAAGGCTAATGCACGACAACGCAAGGCTAGGCAATGCTCGGAAGGCAAGCAAAGAGTAACGGAAGGCAAGGAAGGCAAGGCAAAGCAAGGCAACGCAAGCAAGGCTATGGCAAGGTGAAAAAAGGCTAAGACACGACAACGCAAGGCTAGGCAATGCACGGAAGGCAAGCAAAGAGTAACGGAAGGCCAGGAAGGCAAGGGAAAGCAAGGCAAGGCAAGGGTAACGGAAGGAACGGCACAGTAAGGGGAAACAAAGCTAAGGCATGACAATGCAGGGCTAGGCAATGCACGGCAAGGCAAGGAAAGGGTAACGGAAGGCAAGGCACGGTGAGGCAAGACAAGGCAAATGCACGACAACGCACGGCTAGGCAATGCACGGAAAGGCAAGGAAAGGGTACCGCAAGGCAAGGCACGGTTAGGCGAGCCAAGGCGAAGGAACGACAACGCAAGGCTAGGCAATGTACGGAAGGGAAGCAAAGAGTAACGGAAGGAAAGGAAGGCAAGGGAAAGCAAGGCAAGGCAATGGTAACGGAAGGACCGGCACGGCAACGGGAAACAAGGCTAAGGCACGACAACGCACGGCTAGGCAATTCACTGCAAGGCAAGGAAAGGGTAACGCAAGGCAAGGCACGGTGAGGCAAGGCAAGGCTGATGCACGACAACGCATGGCTAGGCAATTCACGGCAAGGCAAGGAAAGGGTAACGCAAGGCAAGGCACGGTCAGGCGAGGCAAGGCTAAGGCACGACAACGCAAGGCTAGGCAATGCACGGAAGGCAAGCAAAGAGTAACGGAAGGCAAGGAAGGCAAGGGAAACCAAGGCAAGGCAAGGGTAACGGAAGGAACGGCTCGGCAAGGGGAAACAAGGCTAAGGCACGGCAACGCAGGGTAGGCAATGCACGGCAAGGCAAGGAAAGGGTAACGCAAGGCAAGGCTCTGTCAGGCGAGGCAAAGCAAATGCACGACATCGCAAGGCTAGGCAGTGCACGGCTAGGCAAGGAAAAAGTAACGGAAGGAAAGGAAGGCAAGGGAAAGCATGGCAAGGCAAGTGTAACAACAGGCACGGCACGGCAAGGGGAAACAAGGCTAAGGCACGACAACGCAAGGCTAGGCAATGCACGGAAGGCAAGCAAAGAGTAACGGAAGGCAAGGAGGGCAAGGGAAAGCAGGGGAAGGCAAGGGTAACGGAAGAAACGGCACGGTAAGGGCAAACAAGCCTAAGGCACGACAACGCAGGGCTAGGCAATGCACGGCAAGTCAAGGAAAGGGTAACGCAAGGCAAGGCACGGTCAGGCGAGGCAAGGGTAATGCACGACAACGCAAGGCTACGCAGTGCACGGCTAGGAAATGAAAGAGTAACGGAAGGAAAGGAAGGCAAGGCAAAGCAAGGCAAGGCAAGTGTAACAAAAGGCACGGCACGGCAAGGGGAAACAAGGCTAAGGTACGGCAACGCACGGCTAAGCAATGCACGGCCAGGCAAGGAAAGGGTAACGAAAGGCACGGCACGGTAAGGCAAGGCGAGGCAAATGCACGACAACGCACGGCTAGGCAATGCACGGCAAGGCAAGTAAAGGGTAACGCAAGGCAAGGCACGGTTAGGCGAGGCATGGCTAAGGCACGACAACGCAAGGCTAGGCAATGCACGGAAGGCAAGCAAAGAGTAACGGAAGGCAAGGAATGCAAGGCAAAGCAAGCCAACGCAAACAAGGCTATGGCAAGTTGAAAAAAGGCTAAGGCACGACAACGCAAGCCTAGGCAATGCACGGAAGGCAAGCAAAAAGTAACGGAATGGAAGGAAGGCAAGGCAAAGTAAGGCAAAGCAAGCAAGGCTATGGCAAGGTGAAACAAGGCTAAGGCACCACAACGCACGGCTAGGCAATGCACGGTCAGCCAAGGAAAAGGTAACGCAAGGCAAGGCACTGTGAGGCAAGGCAAGGCTAATGCACGACAGCGCAAGGCTAGGCAATGCACGGAAGGCAAGCAAAGAGTAACGGAAACCAAGGAATGCAAGGGAAATCAAGGCAAGGCAAGGGTAACGGAAGGAACGGCACGGCAAGGGGAAACAAGGCTAAGGCACAACAACGCACGGCTAGGCAATTCACGGCAAGGCAAGGAAAGGGTAACGCCAGGCAAGGCACGGTCAGGCAAGGCAAGGCTAATGCACGACAACGCAAGGCTAGGCAATGCACGGAAGGAAAGCAAAGAGTAACGGAAGGCAAGGAAAGCAAGGGAAAGCAAGGCAAGGCAAGGGTAACGGAAGGAACGGCACGGCAAGGGGAAACAAGGCTAAGGCACGACAACACAGGGCGAGGCAATGCAGGGCAAGGCAAGGAAAGGGTAACGCAAGGCAAGGCACGGTTTGGGGAGGCAAGGCTAATGCTCGACAACGCAAGGCTAGGCAATGAACGGAAGGGGAGCAAAGAGTAACGGAAGGCAAGGAATGCAAGGCAAAGCAAGGCAACGCAAGCAAGGCTATGGCAAGGCGAAAAAAATCTAAGGCACGACCACGCAAGGCTAGGCAATGCACGGAAGGAAGCAAAGAGTAACGGAATGCAAGGAAGGCAAGGGAAAGCAAGGCAAGGCAAGGGTAACCGAAGGAACGGCACGGCAAGGGGAAACAAAGCTAAGGCACGACAATGCAGGGCTAGGCAATGCACGGCAAGGCAAGGAAAGGGTAACGCAAGGCAAGGCACGTTGAGGCAAGACAAGGCAAATGCACGACAACGCACGGCTACGCAATGCACGGCAAGGCAAGGAAAGGGTACCGCAAGGCAAGGCACGTTCAGGCGAGGCAAGGCTGATGCACGACAACGCACGGCTAGGCAATGCACGGAAGGCAAGCAAAGAGTAAAGGAAGGCAAGGAATGCAAAGGAAAGCAGGGGAAGGCAAGAGTAACGAAAGGAACGGCACGGTAAGGGGAAACAAGGCTGAGGCACGACAACACAGGGCTAGGCAATGCAGGGCAAGGCAAGGAAAGGGTAACGCCAGGCAAGGCACGGTCAGGCAAGGCAAGGCTAATGCACGACAACGCAAGGCTAGGCAATGCACGGAAGGAAAGCAAAGAGTAACGGAAGGCAAGGAAAGCAAGGGAAAGCAAGGCAAGGCAAGGGTAACGGAAGGAACGGCACGGCAAGGGGAAACAAGGCTAAGGCCAGACAACGCACGGCTAGGCAATTCACGGCAAGGCAAGGAAAGGGTAACGCCAGGCAAGGCACGGTCAGGCAACGCAAGGCTAATGCACGACAAGGCAAGGCTAGGCAGTGCACGGCAAGGCAAGGAAAGGGTAACGCAAGGCAAGGCACTGTCAGGCGAGGCAAGGCTAAGGCACGACAACGCAAGGCTAGGCAATGCAAGGAAGGAGAGCAAAGAGTAACGGAAGGCAAGGAAAGCAAGGGAAAGCAAGGCAAGGCAATGGTAACGGAAGGAACGGCACGGCAAGTGGAAACAAGGCTAAGGCAGGACAACGCACGGCTAGGCAATGCACTGCAAGGCAAGGAAAGGGTAACGCAAGGCAAGGCACGGTGAGGCAAGGCAAGGCTGATGCACGACAACGCACGGCTAGGCAATGCACGGAAGGCAAGCAAAGAGTAACGGAAGGCAAGGAATGCAAAGGAAAACAGGGGAAGGCAAGGGTAACGAAAGGAACGGCACGGTAAGGGGAAACAAGGCTAAGGCACGACAACACAGGGCTAGGCAATGCAGGGCAAGGCAAGGAAAGGGTAACGCAAGGCAATGCACGGTTTGGGGAGGCAAGGGTAATGCACGACAACGCAAGGCTAGGCAATGCACGGAAGGAGAGCAAAGAGTAACGGAAGGCAAGGAAAGCAAGGGAAAGCAAGGCAAGGCAAGGGTAACGGAAGGAACGGCACGGCAAGGGGAAACAAGGCTAAGGTACGACAACGCACGGCTAGGCAATGCACGGCAAGGCAAGGAAAGGGTAACGCAAGGCAAGGCTCGGTAACGCAAGGCAAGGCTAATGCACGACAACGCACGGCTAGACAATGCACGGCAAGGCAAGGAAAAGGTAACGCACGGCAAGGCACGGTTAGGCGAGGCAAGGCTAAGACACGACAACGCAAGGCTAGGCAATGCACGGAAGGCAAGCAAAGAGTAACGGAAGGCAAGGAATGCAAGGCAAAGCAAGGCAACGCAAGCAAGGCTATGGCAAGGTGAAAAAATGCTAAGGCACGACCACGCAAGGCTAGGCAATGCACGGAAGGCAAGCAAAGAGTAACGGAAGGCAAGGAAGGCAAGGCAAAGCAAGGCAACGCAAGCAAGGCTATGGCAAGGTGAAAAAAGGCTAAGACACGACAACGCAAGGCTAGGCAATGCACGGAAGGCAAGCAAAGAGTAACGGAAGGCAAGGAATGCAAGGCAAAGCAAGGCAACGCAACAAGGCTATGGCAAGGTGAAAAAAGGCTAAGGCACGACAGCGCAAGGTTAGGCAATGCACGGAAGGCAAGCAAAGAGTAACGGAAACCAAGGAAGGCAATGAAAGCAAGGCAAGGCAAGTGTAACCAAAGGCACGGCCACGGCAAGGGGAAACAAGGCTAAGGCACGGCAACGCAAGGCTAGGCAATGCACGGCAAGGCAAGGAAAGGGTAACGCAAGGCAAGGCACGGTTAGGCGAGGCATGGCTAAGGCTCGACAACGCAAGGCTAGGCAATGCACGGAAGGCAAGTAAAGAGTAACGGAAGGCAAGGAATGCAACGCAAAGCAAGGCAACGCAAACAAAGCTATGGCAAGGTGAAAAAAGGCTCAGGCACGACAACGCAAGGCTAGGCAATGCACGGAAGGCAAGCAAAGAGTAACGGAATGGAAGGAAGGCAAGGCAAAGCAAGGCAAAGCAAGCAAGGCTATGGCAAGGTGAAACAAGGCTAAGGCACCACAACGCACGGCTAGGCAATGCACGGCCAGCCAAGGAAAAGGTAACGCAAGGCAAGGCACTGTGAGGCAAGGCAAGGCTAATGCACGACAGCGCAAGGCTAGGCAATGCACGGAAGGCAAGCAAAGAGTAACGGAAACCAAGGAAGTCAAGGAAAAGCAAGGCAAGGCAAGGGTAACGGAAGGAACGGCACGGCAAGGGGAAACACGGCTAAGGCACGACAACGCACGGCTAGGCAATGCACGGCAAGGCAAGGCAAGGGTAACACCAGGCAAGGCACGGTCAGGCAAGGCAAGGCTAATGCACTACAAGGCAAGGCTAGGCAGTGCACGGCAAGGCAAGGAAAGGGTAACGCAAGGCAAGGCACTGTCAGGCGAGGCAAGGCTAAGGCACGACAACGCAAGGCTAGGCAATGCACGGAAGGAAAGCAAAGAGTAACGGAAGGCAAGGAAAGCAAGGGAAAGCAAGGCAAGGCAAGGCAATGGTAACTGAAGGAACGGCACGGCAAGGGGAAACAAGGCTAAGGCACGACAACGCACGGATAGGCAATGCACGGCAAGGCAAGGCAAGGGTAACACCAGGCAAGGCACGGTCAGGCAAGGCAAGGCTGATGCACGACAAGGCAGGCTAGGCAGTGCACGGCAAGGCAAGGAAAGGGTAACGCAAGGCAAGGAACTGTCAGGCGGGGCAAGGCTAAGGCACGACAACGCAAGGCTTGGCAATGCACGGAAGGAAAGCAAAGAGTAACGGAAGGCAAGGAAAGCAAGGGAAAGCAAGGCAAGGCAAGGGTAACGGAAGGAACGGCACGGCAAGGGGAAACAAGGCTAAGGCACGACAACACAGGGCTAGGCAATGCACGGAAGGCAAGCAAAGAGTAACGGAAGGCAAGGAATGCCAGGCAAAACAAGGCAACGCAAGCAAGGCTATGGCAAGGTGAAAAAAGGCTAAGGCACGACCACGCAAGGCTAGGCAATGCACGGAAGGCAAGCAAAGAGTAACGGAAGGCAAGGCAAAGCAAGGCAACGCAAGCAAGGCTATGGCAAGGTGAAAAAAGGCTAAGACACGACAACGCAAGCCTAGGCAATGCACGGAAGGCAAGCAAAGAGTAACGGAACGCAAGGAAGGCAAAGGAAAGCAAGGGAAGGCAAGGTTAACGAAAGGAACGGCACGATAAGGGGAAACAAGGCTAAGGCACGACAACACGCTGCTAGGCAATGCAGGGCAAGCAAGGAAAGGGTAACGCAAGGCAAGGCACTGTCAGGCGAGGCAAAACTAATGCCCGACATCGCAAGGCTCGGCAGTGCACGGCTAGGCAAGGAAAGAGTAATGGAAGGAAAGGAAGGCAAGGCAAAGCATGGCAAGGCAAGTGTAACAATAGGCACGGCACGGCAAGGGGAAACAAGGCTAAGGCACGACAACGCAAGGCTAGGCAATGCACGGAAGGCAAGCAAAGAGTAACGGAAGGCAAGGAATGCAAAGGAAAGCAGGGGAAGGCAAGGTTAACGAAAGGAACGGCACGATAAGGGGAAACAAGGCTAAGGCACGACAACCCGCTGCTAGGCAAAGCAGGGCAAGCAAGGAAAGGGTAACGCAAGGCAAGGCACGGTTTGGGGATTCAAGGCTAATACACGACAACGCAAGGCTAGGCAATGCACGGCAAGGCAAGGAAAGAGTAACGGAAGGCAAGGAAGGCAAGGGAAAGCAAGGCAAGGCAATGGTAACGGAAGGAACGGCACGGCAAGGGGAAACAAGGCTAAGGCACGACAACGCACGGCTAGGCAATACACTGCAAGGCAAGGAAAGGGTAACGCAAGGCAAGGCACGGTGAGGCAAGGCAAGGCTGATGCACGACAACGCATGGCTAGGCAATTCACGGCAAGGCAAGGAAAGGGTAACGCAAAGCAAGGCACGGTCAGGCGAGGCAAGGCTAAGGCACGACAACGCAAGGCTAGGCAATGCACGGAAGGCAAGCAAAGAGTAACGGAAGGCAAGGAGGGCAAGGGAAAGCAGGGGAAGGCAAGGGTAACGGAAGAAACGGCACGGTAAGGGCAAACAAGCCTAAGGCACGACAACGCAGGGCTAGGCAATGCACGGCAAGTCAAGGAAAGGGTAACGCAAGGCAAGGCACGGTCAGGCCAGGCAAGGGTAATGCACGACAACGCAAGGCTACGCAGTGCACGGCTAGGAAATGAAAGAGTAACGGAAGGAAAGGAAGGCAAGGCAAAGCAAGGCAAGGCAAGTGTAACAAAAGGCACGGCACGGCAAGGGGAAACAAGGCTAAGGCACGGCAACGCAGGGCTAGGCAATGCACGGCAAGGCAAGGAAAGGGTAACGCAAGGCAAGGCTCTGTCAGGCGAGGCAAAGCAAATGCACGACATCGCAAGGCTAGGCAGTGCACGGCTAGGCAAGGAAAAAGTAACGGAAGGAAAGGAAGGCAAGGCAAAGCATGGCAAGGCAATTGTAACAACAGGCACGGCACGGCAAGGGGAAACAAGGCTAAGGCACGACAACGCAAGGCTAGGCAATGCACGGAAGGCAAGCAAAGAGTAACGGAAGGCAAGGAATGCAAAGGAAAGCAGGGGAAGGCAAGGGTAACGAAAGGAACGGCACGGTAAGGGGAAACAAGGCTAAGGCACGACAACACAGGGCTAGGCAATGCAGGGCAAGGCAAGGAAAGGGTAACGCAAGGCAAGGCACGGTTTGGGGAGGCAAGGCTAATGCACGACGACGCAAGGCTAGGCAATGCACGGAAGGCAAGCAAAGAGTAACGTAAGGCAAGAAAGGCAAGGGAAAGCAAGGCAAGGCAAGTGTAACCAAAGGCACGGCCACGGCAAGGGGAAACAAGGCTAAGGCACGGCAACGCAAGGCTAGGCAATGCACGGCAAGGCAAGGAAAGGGTAACGCAAGGCAAGGCACGGTTTGGGGAGGCAAGGCTAATGCACGACAACGCAAGGCTAGGCAATGCACGGAAGGCAAGCAAGGAGTAACGGAAGGCAAGGAAGGCAAGGGAAAGCAAGGCAAGGCAAGGGTAACGGAAGGAACGGCACGGTAAGGGGAAATAAAGCTAAGGCACGACAATGCAGGGCTAGGCAATGCACGGCAAGGCAAGGAAAGGGTAACGCAAGGCAAGGCACGGTGACGCAAGACAGGGCAAATGCACGACAACGCACAGCTAGGCAATGCACGGCAAGGCAAGGAAAGGGTACCACAAGGCAAGGCACGGTCAGGCGAGGCAAGGCTAAGGCACGACAACGCAAGGCTAGGCAATGCACAGAAGGCAAGCAAAGAGTAACGGAACGCAAGGAAGGCAAGGGAAACCAAGGCAAGGGAAGGGTAACGGAAGGAATGGCTCGGCAAGGGGAAACAAGGCTAAGGCACGGCAACGCAGGGCTAGGCAATGCACGGCAAGGCAAGGAAAGGGTAACGCAAGGCAAGGCACGGTTTGGGGAGGCAAGGCTAATGCTCGACAACGCAAGGCTAGGCAATGAACGGAAGGGGAGCAAAGAGTAACGGAAGGCAAGGAATGCAAGGCAAAGCAAGGCAACGCAAGCAAGGCTATGGCAAGGCGAAAAAAATCTAAGGCACGACCACGCAAGGCTAGGCAATGCACGGAAGGCAAGCAAAGAGTAACGGAAGGCAAGGAAGGCAAGGCAAAGCAAGGCAACGCAAGAAAGGCTATGGCAAGGTGAAAAAAGGCTAAGACACGACAACGCAAGGCTAGGCAATGCACGGAAGGCAAGCAAAGAGTAACGGAATGCAAGGAAGGCAAGGGAAAGCAAGGCAAGGCAAGGGTAACGGAAGCAACGGCACGGTAAGGGGAAACAAAGCTAAGGCACGACAATGCAGGGCTAGGCAATGCACGGCAAGGCAAGGAAAGGGTAACGCAAGGCAAGGCACGGTGAGGCAAGACAAGGCAAATGCACGACAACGCACGGCTACGCAATGCACGGCAAGGCAAGGAAAGGGTACCGCAAGGCAAGGCACGGTCAGGCGAGGCAAGGCTGATGCACGACAACGCACGGCTAGGCAATGCACGGAAGGCAAGCAAAGAGTAAAGGAAGGCAAGGAATGCAAAGGAAAGCAGGGGAAGGCAAGAGTAACGAAAGGAACGGCCCGGTAAGGGGAAACAAGGCTGAGGCACGACAACACAGGGCTAGGCAATGCAGGGCAAGGCAAGTAAAGGGTAACGCAAGGCAAGGCACGGTTTGGGGAGGCAAGGCTAATGCACGACAACGCAAGGCTAGGCAGTGCACGGAAGGCAAGCAAAGAGTAACGGAAGGAAAGGAAGGCAAGGCAAAGCAAGGCAAGGCAAGTGTAACAAAAGGCAAGGCACGGCAAGGGGAAACAAGGCTAAGGAACGGAAACGCACGGCTAGGCAATGCACGACCAGGCAAGGAAAGGGTAACGCCAGGCAAGGCACGGTCAGGCAAGGCAACGCTAATGCACGACAAGGCAAGGCTAGGCAGTGCGCGGCAAGGCAAGGATAGGGTAACGCAAGGCAAGGCACTGTCAGGCGAGGCAAGGCTAAGGCACGACAACGCAAGGCTAGGCAATGCACGGAAGGAGAGCAAAGAGTAACGGAAGGCAAGGAAAGCAAGGGAAAACAAGGCAAGGAAAGGGTAACGGAAGGAACGGCACGGCAAGGGGAAACAAGGCTAAGACACGACAACACAGGGCTAGGCAATGCAGGGCAAGGCAAGGAAAGGGTAACGCAAGGCAAGGCACGGTTTGGGGAGGCAAGGCTAATGCACGACAACGCAAGGCTAGGCAATTCACGGCAAGGCAAGGAAAGGGTAACGCAAGGCAAGGCACGGTCAGGCGAGGCAAGGCTAAGGCACGACAACGCAAGGCTAGGCAATGCACGGAAGGCAAGCAAAGAGTAACGGAAGGCAAGGAAGGCTAGGGAAAGCAGGGGAAGGGAAAGGTAACGGAAGGAACGGCACGGTAAGGGCAAACAAGACTAAGGCACGACAACACAGGGCTAGGCAATGCAGGGCAAGGCAAGGAAATGGTAACGCAAGGCAAGGCACGGTTTGGGGAGGCAAGGTTAATGCACGACAACGCAAGGCTAGGCAATGCACGGAAGGCAAGCAAGGAGTAAAGGAAGGCAAGGAAGGCAAGGGAAAGCAAGGCAAGGCAAGGGTAACGGAAGGAACGGCACGGTAAGGGGAAATAAAGCTAAGGCACGACAATACAGGGCTAGGCAATGCACGGCAAGGCAAGGAAAGGGTAACGCAAGGCAAGGCACGGTGACGCAAGACAGGGCAAATGCACGACAACGCACAGCTAGGCAATGCACGGCAAGGCAAGGAAAGGGTACCACAAGGCAAGGCACGGTCAGGCGAGGCAAGGCTAAGGCACGACAACGCAAGGCTAGGCAATGCACAGAAGGCAAGCAAAGAGTAACGGAACGCAAGGAAGGCAAGGGAAACCAAGGCAAGGGAAGGGTAACGGCAGGAATGGCTCGGCAAGGGGAAACAAGGCTAAGGCACGGCAACGCAGGGCTAGGCAATGCACGGCAAGGCAAGGAAAGGGTAACGCGAGGCAAGGCACTGTCAGGCGAGGCAAAACTAATCCACGACATCGCAAGGCTAGGCAGTGCACGGCTAGGCAAGGAACGAGTAGCGGAAGGAAAGGAAAGCAAGGCAAAGCATGGCAAGGCAAGTGTAACAACAGGCACGGCACGGCAAGGGGAAACAAGGCTAAGGCACGACAACGCAAGGCTAGGCAATGCACGGAAGGCAAGCAAAGAGTAACGGAAGGCAAGGAATGCAAAGGAAAGCAGGGGAAGGCAAGGGTAACGAAAGGAACCGCACGATAAGGGGAAACTAGGCTAAGGCACGACAACACGCTGCTAGGCAATGCAGGGCAAGGCAAGGAAAGGGTAACGCAAGGCAAGGCACGGTTTGGGGAAACAAGGCTAATGCACGACAACGCAAGGCTAGGCAATGCACGGAAGGCAAGCAAAGAGTAACGGAAGGCAAGGAAGGCAAGGGAAAGCAAGGCAAGGCAAGGGTAACGGAAGGAACGGCACGGCAAGGGGAAACACGGCTAAGGCACGGCAACGCACGGCTAGGCAATGCACGGCAAGGCAAGGAAAGTGTAACGCAAGGCAAGGCACGGTGAGGCAAGGCAAAGCTGATGCACGACAACGCACAGCTAGGCAATGCACGGCAAGGCAAGGAAAGGGTAACGCAAGGCAAGGCACGGTCAGTCGAGGCAAGGCTAAGGCACGACAACGCAAGGCTAGGCAATGCACGGAAGGCAAGCAAAGAGTAACGGAAGGCAAGGAGGGCAAGGGAAAGCAGGGGAAGGCAAGGGTAACGGAAGAAACGGCACGGTAAGGGCAAACAAGCCTAAGGCACGACAACGCAGGGCTAGGCAATGCACGGCAAGTCAAGGAAAGGGTAACGCAAGGCAAGGCACGGTCAGGCCAGGCAAGGTTAATGCACGACAACGCAAGGCTACGCAGTGCACGGCTAGGAAATGAAAGAGTAACGGAAGGAAAGGAAGGCAAGGCAAAGCAAGGCAAGGGAAGTGTAACAAAAGGCACGGCACGGCAAGGGGAAACAAGGCTAAGGCACGGCAACGCAAGGCTAAGCAATGCACGGCCAGGCAAGGAAAGGGTAACGCAAGGCACGGCACGGTAAGGCAAGGCGAGGCAAATGCACGACAACGCACGGCTAGGCAATGCACGGCAAGGCAAGGAAAGGGTAACGCAAGGCAAGGCACGGTTAGGCGAGGCATGGCTAAGGCACGACAACGCAAGGCTAGGCAATGCACGGAAGGCAAGCAAAGAGTAACGGAAGGCAAGGAATGCAAGGCAAAGCAAGGCAACGCAAACAAGGCTATGGCAAGTTGAAAAAAGGCTAAGGCACGACAACGCAAGCCTAGGCAATGCACGGAAGGCAAGCAAAGAGTAACGGAATGGAAGGAAGGCAAGGCAAAGTAAGGCAAAGCAAGCAAGGCTATGGCAAGGTGAAACAAGGCTAAGGCACCACAACGCACGGCTAGGCAATGCACGGTCAGCCTAGGAAAAGGTAACGCAAGGCAAGGCACTGTGAGGCAAGGCAAGGCTAATGCACGACAGCGCAAGGCTAGGCAATGCACGGAAGGCAAGTAAAGAGTAACGGAAACCAAGGAATGCAAGGGAAATCAAGGCAAGGCAAGGGTAACGGAAGGAACGGCACGGCAAGGGGAAACAAGGCTAAGGCACGACAACGCACGGCTAGGCAAATCACGGCAAGGCAAGGAAAGGGTAACGCCAGGCAAGGCACGGTCAGGCAAGGCAAGGCTAATGCACGACAAGGCAAGGCTAGGCAGTGCACGGCAAGGCAAGGAAAGGGTAACGCAAGGCAAGGCACTGTCAGGCGAGGCAAGGCTAAGGCACGACAACGCAAGGGTAGGCAATGCACGGAAGGAAAGCAAAGAGTAACGGAAGGCAAGGAAAGCAAGGGAAAGCAAGGCAAGGCAAGGGTAACGGAAGGAACGGCACGGCAAGGGGAAACAAGGCTAAGGCACGACAACACAGGGCGAGGCAATGCAGGGCAAGGCAAGGAAAGGGTAACGCAAGGCAAGGCACGGTTTGGGGAGGCAAGGCTAATGCTCGACAACGCAAGGCTAGGCAATGAACGGCAAGGCAAGGAGCAAAGAGTAACGGAAGGCAAGGAATGCAAGGCAAAGCAAGGCAACGCAAGTAAGGCTATGGCAAGGCGAAAAAAATCTAAGGCACGACCACGCAAGGCTAGGCAATGCACGGAAGGCAAGCAAAGAGTAACGGAAGGCAAGGAAGGCAAGGCAAAGCAAGGCAACGCAAGAAAGGCTATGGCAAGGTGAAAAAAGGCTAAGACACGACAACGCAAGGCTAGGCAATGCACGGAAGGCAAGCAAAGAGTAACGGAATGCAAGGAAGGCAAGGGAAAGCAAGGCAAGGCAAGGGTAACGGAAGCAACGGCACGGTAAGGGGAAACAAAGCTAAGGCACGACAATGCAGGGCTAGGCAATGCACGGCAAGGCAAGGAAAGGGTAACGCAAGGCAAGGCACGGTCAGGCGAGGCAAGGCTGATGCACGACAACGCACGGCTAGGCAATGCACGGAAGGCAAGCAAAGAGTAAAGGAAGGCAAGAAATGCATAGGAAAGCAGGGGAAGGCAAGAGTAACGAAAGGAACGGCCCGGTAAGGGGAAACAAGGCTGAGGCACGACAACACAGGGCTAGGCAATGCAGGGCAAGGCAAGGAAAGGGTAACGCAAGGCAAGGCACGGTTTGGGGAGGCAAGGCTAATGCACGACAACGCAAGGCTAGGCAGTGCACGGAAGGCAAGCAAAGAGTAACGGAAGGAAAGGAAGGCAAGGCAAAGCAAGGCAAGGCAAGTGTAACAAAAGGCAAGGCACGGCAAGGGGAAACAAGGCTAAGGAACGGAAACGCACGGCTAGGCAATGCACGACCAGGCAAGGAAAGGGTAACGCCAGGCAAGGCACGGTCAGGCAAGGCAAGGCTAATGCACGACAAGGCAAGGCTAGGCAGTGCACGGCAAGGCAAGGAAAGGGTAACGCAAGGCAAGGCACTGTCAGGCGAGGCAAGGCTAAGGCACGACAACGCAAGGCTAGGCAATGCACGGAAGGAGAGCAAAGAGTAACGGAAGGCAAGGAAAGCAAGGGAAAACAAGGCAAGGCAAGGGTAACGGAAGGAACGGCACGGCAAGGGGAAACAAGGCTAAGACACGACAACACAGGGCTAGGCAATGCACGGCAAGGCAAGGAAAGGGTAACGCAAGGCAAGGCACGGTTTGGGGAGGCAAGGCTAATGCACGACAACGCAAGGCTAGGCAATTCACGGCAAGGCAAGGAAAGGGTAACGCAAGGCAAGGCACGGTCAGGCGAGGCAAGGCTAATGCACGACAACGCAAGGCTAGGCAATGCACGGAAGGCAAGCAAAGAGTAACGGAAGGCGGCAAGGAAGGCTAGGGAAAGCAGGGGAAGGCAAAGGTAACGGAAGGAACGGCACGGTAAGGGCAAACAAGACTAAGGCACGACAACACAGGGCTAGGCAATGCAGGGCAAGGCAAGGAAATGGTAACGCAAGGCAAGGCACGGTTTGGGGAGGCAAGGTTAATGCACGACAACGCAAGGCTAGGCAATGCACGGAAGGCAAGCAAGGAGTAACGGAAGGCAAGGAAGGCAAGGGAAAGCAAGGCAAGGCAAGGGTAACGGAAGGAACGGCACGGTAAGGGGAAATAAAGCTAAGGCACGACAATACAGGGCTAGGCAATGCACGGCAAGGCAAGGAAAGGGTAACGCAAGGCAAGGCACGGTGACGCAAGACAGGGCAAATGCACGACAACGCACAGCTAGGCAATGCACGGCAAGGCAAGGAAAGGGTACCACAAGGCAAGGCACGGTCAGGCGAGGCAAGGCTAAGGCACGACAACGCAAGGCTAGGCAATGCACAGAAGGCAAGCAAAGAGTAACGGAACGCAAGGAAGGCAAGGGAAACCAAGGCAAGGGAAGGGTAACGGCAGGAATGGCTCGGCAAGGGGAAACAACGCTAAGGCACGACAACACAGGGCTAGGCAATGCAGGGCAAGGCAAGGAAAGGGTAACGCAAGGCAAGGCACGGTTTGGGAGGCAAGGCTAATGCACGACAACGCAAGGCTAGGCAGTGCACGGCTAGGCAAGGAACGAGTAGCGGAAGGAAAGGAAAGCAAGGCAAAGCATGGCAAGGCAAGTGTAACAACAGGCACGGCACGGCAAGGGGAAACAAGGCTAAGGCACGACAACGCAAGGCTAGGCAATGCACGGAAGGCAAGCAAAGAGTAACGGAAGGCAAGGAATGCAAAGGAAAGCAGGGGAAGGCAAGGGTAACGAAAGGAACCGCACTATAAGGGGAAAATAGGCTAAGGCACGACAACACGCTGCTAGGCAATGCAGGGCAAGGCACGGAAAGGGTAACGCAAGGCAAGGCACGGTTTGGGGAAACAAGGCTAATGCACGACAACGCAAGGCTAGGCAATGCACGGAAGGCAAGCAAAGAGTAACGGAAGGCAAGGAAGGCAAGGGAAAGCAAGGCAAGGCAAGGGTAACGGAAGGAACGGCACGGCAAGGGGAAACAAGGCTAAGGCACGGCAACGCACGGCTAGGCAATGCACGGCAAGGCAAGGAAAGTGTAACGCAAGGCAAGGCACGGTGAGGCAAGGCAAAGCTGATGCACGACAACGCACGGCTAGGCAATGCACGGCAAGGCAAGGAAAGGGTAACGAGGCAAGGCAAGGCACGGTCAGTCGAGGCAAGGCTAAGGCACGACAACGCAAGGCTAGGCAATGCACGGAAGGCAAGCAAAGTGTAACGGAAGGCAAGGAGGGCAAGGGAAAGCAGGGGAAGGCAAGGGTAACGGAAGAAACGGCACGATAAGGGCAAACAAGCCTAAGGCACGACAACGCAGGGCTAGGCAATGAACGGCAAGTCAAGGAAAGGGTAACGCAAGGCAAGGCACGGTCAGGCCAGGCAAGGGTAATGCACGACAACGCAAGGCTACGCAGTGCACGGCTAGGAAATGAAAGAGTAACGGAAGGAAAGGAAGGCAAGGCAAAGCAAGGCAAGGGAAGTGTAACAAAAGGCACGGCACGGCAAGGGGAAACAAGGCTAAGGCACGGCAACGCAGGGCTAGGCAATGCACGGCAAGGCAAGGAAAGGGTAACGCAAGGCAATGCTCTGTCAGGCGAGGCAAAGCAAATGCACGACATCGCAAGGCTAGGCAGTGCACGGCTAGGCAAGGAAAAAGTAACGGAAGGAAAGGAAGGCAAGGCAAAGCATGGCAAGGCAAGTGTAACAACAGGCACGGCACGGCAAGGGGAAACAAGGCTAAGGCACGACAACGCAAGGCTAGGCAATGCACGGAAGGCAAGCAAAGAGTAACGGAAGGCAAGGAATGCAAAGGAAAGCAGGGGAAGGCAAGGGTAACGAAAGGAACGGCACGGTAAGGGGAAACAAGGCTAAGGCACGACAACACAGGGCTAGGCAATGCAGGGCAAGGCAAGGAAAGGGTAACGCAAGGCAAGGCACGGTTTGGGGAGGCAAGGCTAATGCACGACGACGCAAGGCTAGGCAATGCACGGAAGGCAAGCAAAGAGTAACGTAAGGCAAGAAAGGCAAGGGAAAGCAAGGCAAGGCAAGTGTAACCAAAGGCACGGCCACGGCAAGGGGAAACAAGGCTAAGGCACGACAACGCAAGGCTAGGCAATGCACGGAAGGGAAGCAAAGAGTCACGGAAGGCAAGGAATGCAAAGGAAAGCAGGGGAAGGCAAGGGTAACGAAAGGAAACGCACGATAAGGGGAAAATAGGCTAAAGCACGACAACACGCTGCTAGGCAATGCAGGGCAAGGCAAGGAAAGGGTAACGCAAGGCAAGGCACGGTCAGGCGAGGCAAGGGTAATGCACGACAACGCAAGGCTACGCAGTGCACGGCTAGGAAATGAAAGAGTAACGGAAGGAAAGGAAGGCAAGGCAAAGCAAGGCAAGGCAAGTGTAACAAAAGGGACGGCACGGCAAGGGGAAACAAGGCTAAGGCACGGCAACGCAAGGCTAAGCAATGCACGGCCAGGCAAGGAAAGGGTAACGCCAGGCAAGGCACGGTCAGGCAAGGCAAGGCTAAGGCACGACAACGCAAGGCTAGGCACTGCACGGAAGGCAAGCAAAGAGTAACGGAAGGAAAGGAAGGCAAGGCAAAGCAAGGCAAGGCAAGTGTAACAAAAGGCAAGGCACGGCAAGGGGAAACAAGGCTAAGGAACGGAAACGCACGGCTAGGCAATGCACGACCAGGCAAGGAAAGGGTAACGCCAGGCAAGGCACGGTCAGGCAAGGCAAGGCTAATGCACGACATGGCAAGGCTAGGCAGTGCACGGCAAGGCAAGGAAAGGGTAACGCAAGGCAAGGCACTGTCAGGCGAGGCAAGGCTAAGGCACGACAACGCAAGGCTAGGCAATGCACGGAAGGAGAGCAAAGAGTAACGGAAGGCAAGGAAGGCAAGGGAAAACAAGGCAAGGCAAGGGTAACGGAAGGAACGGCACGGCAAGGGGAAACAAGGCTAAGGCACGACAACGCAGGGCTAGGCAATGCACGGCAAGGCAAGGAAAGGGTAACGCAAGGCAAGGCACGGTTTGGCGAGGCAAGGCTAATGCACGACAACGCAAGGCTAGGCAATTCACGGCAGGCAAGGAAAAGTAACGGAAGGAAAGGAAGGCAAGGCAAAGCAAAGGCAAGGTAACAACAGGCAGGCACGAAGGGGAAACAAGGCTAAGGCACGACAACGCAAGGCTAGGCAATGCACGGAAGGCAAGCAAAGAGTAACGGAAGGCAAGGAAGGCTAAGGAAAGCAGCGGAAGGCAAAGGTAACGGAAGGAACGGCACGGTAAGGGCAAACAAGACTAAGGCACGACAACACAGGGCTAGGCAATGCAGGGCAAGGCAAGGAAATGGTAACGCAAGGCAAGGCACGGTTTGGGGAGGCAAGGTTAATGCACGACAACGCAAGGCTAGGCAGTGCACGGATAGGCAAGGAAAGAGTAACGTAAGGCAAGAAAGGCAAGGGAAAGCAAGGCAAGGCAAGTGTAACCAAAGGCACGGCCACGGCAAGGGGAAACAAGGTTAAGGCACGGCAACGCAAGGCTAGGCAATGCACGGCAAGGCAAGGAAAGGGTAACGCAAGGCAAGGCACGGTTTGGGGAGGTAAGGCTAATGCACGACAACGCAAGGCTAGGCAATGCACGGAAGGCAAGCAAAGAGTAAGGGAAGGCAAGGAATGCAAGGCAAAGCAAGGCAACGCAAGCAAGGATATGGCAAGGAGAAAAAAGGCTAAGGCACGACCACGTAAGGCTAGGCAATGCACGGAAGGCAAGCAAGGAGTAACGGAAGGCAAGGAAAGCAAGGGAAAGCAAGGCAAGGGAAGGGTAACGGAAGGAACGGCACGGCAAGGGGAAACAAGGCTAAGGAACGGCAACGCACGGCTAGGCAATGCACGGCAAGGCAAGGAAAGGGTAACGCAAGGCAAGGCACGGTGAGGGAAGGCAAGGCTGATGCACGACAACGCACGGCTAGCAATGCACGGAAGGCAAGCAAAGAGTAACGGAAGGCAAGGCAAAGCCAGGCAAAGCAAGGAAGGCTATGGCAAGGTGAAACAAGGCTAAGGCACCACAACGCACGGCTAGGCAATGCACGGCCAGCCAAGGAAAAGGTAACGCAAGGCAAGGCACTGTGAGGCAAGGCAAGGCTAATGCACGACAGCGCAAGGCTAGGCAATGCACGGAAGGCAAGCAAAGAGTAACGGAAACCAAGGAAGGCAAGGGAAAGCAAGGCAAGGCAAGGGTAACGGAAGGAACGGCACGGCAAGGGGAAACAAGGCTAAGGCACGACAACACAGGGCTAGGCAATGCAGGGCAAGGCAAGGAAAGGGTAACGCAAGGCAAGGCACGGTTTCGGGAGGCAAGGCTAATGCACGACAACGCAAGGCTAGGCAATTCACGGAAGGCAAGCAAAGATTAACGGAAGGCAAGGAAGGCAAGGCAAAGCATGGCAAGGCAAGTGTAACAATAGGCACGGCACGGCAAGGGGAAACAAGGCTAAGGCACGACAACGCAAGGCTAGGCAATGCACGGAAGGCAAACAAAGAGTAACGGAAGGCAAGGAATGCAAAGGAAAGCAGGGGAAGGCAAGGTTAACGAAAGGAACGGCACGATAAGGGGAAACAAGGCTAAGGCACGACAACACGCTGCTAGGCAATGCAGGGCAAGGCAAGGAAAGGGTAACGCAAGGCAAGGCACGGTTTGGGGATTCAAGGCTAATGCACGACAACGCAAGGCTAGGCAATGCACGGAAGGCAAGCAAAGAGTAACGGAAGGCAAGGAAGGCAAGGCAAAGCAAGGCAACGCAAGCAAGGCTATGGCAAGGTGAAAAAAGGTTAAGACACGACAACGCAAGGCTAGGCAATGCACGGAAGGCAAGCAAAGAGTAACGGAATGGAAGGAAGGCAAGGCAAAGCCAGGCAAAGCAAGGAAGGCTATGGCAAGGTGAAACAAGGCTAAGGCACCACAACGCACGGCTAGGCAATGCACGGCCAGCCAAGGAAAAGGTAACGCAAGGCAAGGCACTGTGAGGCAAGGCAAGGCTAATGCACGACAGCGCAAGGCTAGGCAATGCACGGAAGGCAAGCAAAGAGTAACGGAAACCAAGGAAGGCAAGGGAAAGCAAGGCAAGGCAAGGGTAACGGAAGGAACGGCACGGCAAGGGGAAACAAGGCTAAGGCACGACAACACAGGGCTAGGCAATGCAGGGCAAGGCAAGGAAAGGGTAACGCAAGGCAAGGCACGGTTTAGGGAGGCAAGGCTAATGCACGACAACGCAAGGCTAGGCAATGCACGGAAGGCAAGCAAAGAGTAACGGAAGGCAAGGAAGGCAAGGCAAAGCATGGCAAGGCAAGTGTAACAATAGGCACGGCACGGCAAGGGGAATCAAGGCTAAGGCACGACAACGCAAGGCTAGGCAATGCACGGAAGGCAAACAAAGAGTAACGGAAGGCAAGGAATGCAAAGGAAAGCAGGGGAAGGCAAGGTTAACGAAAGGAACGGCACGATAAGGGGAAACAAGGCTAAGGCACGACAACACGCTGCTAGGCAATGCAGGGCAAGGCAAGGAAAGGGTAACGCAAGGCAAGGCACGGTTTGGGGATTCAAGGCTAATGCATGACAACGCAAGGCTAGGCAATGCACGGAAGGCAAGCAAAGAGTAACGGAAGGCAAGGAAGGCAAGGCAAAGCAAGGCAACGCAAGCAAGGCTATGGCAAGGTGAAAAAAGGCTAAGACACGACAACGCAAGGCTAGGCAATGCACGGAAGGCAAGCAAAGAGTAACGGAAGGCCAGGAAGGCAAGGGAAAGCAAGGCAAGGCAAGGGTAACGGAAGAAACGGCACGGTAAGGGGAAACAAAGCTAAGGCATGACAATGCAGGGCTAGGCAATGCACGGCAAGGCAAGGAAAGGGTAACGGAAGGCAAGGCACGGTGAGGCAAGACAAGGCAAATGCACGACAACGCACGGCTAGGCAATGCACGGCAAGGCAAGGAAAGGGTACCGCAAGGCAAGGCACGGTTAGGCGAGGCAAGGCTAAGGCACGACAACGCAAGGCTAGGCAATGCACGGAAGGCAAGCAAAGAGTAACGGAAGGCAAGGAAGGCAAGGGAAACCAAGGCAAGGCAAGGGTAACGGAAGGAACGGCTCGGCAAGGGGAAACAAGGCTAAGGCACTGCAACGCAGGGCTAGGCAATGCACGGCAAGGCAAGGAAAGGGTAACGCAAGGCAAGGCTCTGTCAGGCAAGGCAAAGCAAATGCACGACATCGCAAGGCTAGGCAGTGCACGGCTAGGCAAGGAAAAAGTAACGGAAGGAAAGGAAGGCAAGGCAAAGCATGGCAAGGCAAGTGTAACAACAGGCACGGCACGGCAAGGGGAAACAAGGCTAAGGCACGACAACGCAAGGCTAGGCAATGCACGGAAGGCAAGCAAAGAGTAACGGAAGGCAAGGAATGCAAAGGAAAGCAGGGGAAGGCAAGAGTAACGAAAGGAACGGCACGGTAAGGGGAAACAAGGCTGAGGCACCACAACACAGGGCTAGGCAATGCAGGGCAAGGCAAGGAAAGGGTAACGCAAGGCAAGGCACGGTTTGGGGAGGCAAGGCTAATGCACGACAACGCAAGGCTAGGCAATGCACGGAAGGCAAGCAAAGAGTAACGTAAGGCAAGAAAGGCAAGGGAAAGCAAGGCAAGGCAAGTGTAACCAAAGGCAAGGCCACGGCAAGGGGAAACAAGGTTAAGGCACGGCAACGCAAGGCTAGGCAATGCACGACAAGGCAAGGAAAGGGTAACGCAAGGCAAGGCACGGTTTGGGGAGGCAAGGCTAATGCACGACAACGCAAGGCTAGGCAGTGCACGGAAGGCAAGCAAAGAATAAGGGAAGGCAAGGAATGCAAGGCAAAGCAAGGCAAAGCAAGCAAGGATATGGCAAGGAGAAAAAAGGCTAAGGCACGACCAGGCAAGGCTAGGCAATGGACGGAAGGCAAGCAAGGAGTAACGGAAGGCAAGGAAGGCAAGGGAAAGCAAGGCAAGGCAAGGGTAACGGAAGGAACGGCACAGTAAGGGGAAACAAAGCTAAGGCACGACAATGCAGGGCTAGGCAATGCACGGCAAGGCAAGGAAAGGGTAACGCAAGGCAAGGCACGGTGACGCAAGACAAGGCAAATGCACAACAACGCACAGCTAGGCAATGCACGGCAAGGCAAGGAAAGGGTACCGCAAGGCAAGGCACGGTCAGGCGAGGCAAGGCTAAGGCACGACAACGCAAGGCTAGGCAATGCACAGAAGGCAAGCAAAGAGAAACGGAACGCAAGGAAGGCAAGGGAAACCAAGGCAAGGGAAGGGTAACTGAAGGAATGGCTCGGCAAGGGGAAACAAGGCTAAGGCACGGCAACGCAGGGCTAGGCAATGCACGGCAAGGCAAGGAAAGGGTAACGCAAGGCAAGGCACTGTCAGGCGAGGCAAAACTAATCCACGACATCGCAAGGCTAGGCAGTGCACGGCTAGGCAAGGAAAGAGTAGCGGAAGGAAAGGAAAGCAAGGCAAAGCATGGCAAGGCAAGTGTAACAACAGGCACGGCACGGCAAGGGGAAACAAGGCTAAGGCACGACAACGCAAGGCTAGGCAATGCACGGAAGGCAAGCAAAGAGTAACGGAAGGCAAGGAATGCAAAGGAAAGCAGGGGAAGGCAAGGGTAACGAAAGGAACCGCACGATAAGGGTAAAATAGGCTAAGGCACGACAACACGCTGCTAGGCAATGCAGGGCAAGGCAAGGAAAGGGTAACGGAAGGCAAGGCACGGTATGGGGAAACAAGGCTAATGCACGACAACGCAAGGCTAGGCAATGCACGGAAGGCAAGCAAAGAGTAACGGAAGGCAAGGAAGGCAAGGGAAAGCAAGGCAAGGCAAGGGTAACGGAAGGAACGGCACGGCAAGGGGAAACAAGGCTAAGGCACGGCAACGCACGGCTAGGCAATGCACGGCAAGGCAAGGAAAGGGTAACGCAAGGCAAGGCACGGTGAGGGAAGGCAAGGCTGATGCACGACAACGCACGGCTAGCAATTCACGGCAAGGCAAGGAAAGGGTAACGCAAGGCAAGGCACGGTCAGGCGAGGCAAGGCTAAGGCACGACAACGCAAGGCTAGGCAATGCACGGAAGGCAAGCAAAGAGTAACGGAAGGCAAGGAATGCTAAGGAAAGCAGGGGAAGGCAAGGGTAACGAAAGGAACGGCACGGTAAGGGGAAACAAGGCTAAGGCACGACAACACAGGGCTAGGCATTGCAGGGCAAGGCAAGGAAAGGGTAACGCAAGGCAAGGCACGGTTTGGGGAGGCAAGGCTAATGCACGACAACGCAAGGCTAGGCAATGCACGGAAGTCAAGCAAAGAGTAACGGAAGGCAAGGAAGGCAAGGGAAAGCAAGGCAAGGCAAGGGTAACGGAAGGAAGGGCACGGCAAGGGGAAACAAGGCTAAGGCACGGGAACGCACGGCTAGGCAATGCACGGAAAGGCAAGGAAAGTGTAACGCAAGGCAAGGCACGGTGAGGCAAGGCATAGCTGATGCACGACAACGCACGGCTAGGCAATGCACGGCAAGGCAAGGAAAGGGTAACGCAAGGCAAGGCACGGTCAGGCGAGGCAAGGCTAAGGCACGACAACGCAAGGCTAGGCAATGCACGGAAGGCAAGCAAAGAGTAACGGAAGGCAAGGAGGGCAAGGGAAAGCAGGGGAAGGCAAGGGTAACGGAAGAAACGGCACGGTAAGGGCAAACAAGCCTAAGGCACGACAACGCAGGGCTAGGCAATGCACGGCAAGTCAAGGAAAGTGTAACGCAAGGCAAGGCACGGTCAGGCGAGGCAAGGGTAATGCACGACAATGTAAGGCTACGCAGTGCACGGCTAGGAAATGAAAGAGTAACGGAAGGAAAGGAAGGCAAGGCAAAGCAAGGCAAGGCAAGTGTAACAAAAGGCACGGCACGGCAAGGGGAAACAAGGCTAAGGCACGGCAACGCAAGGCTAAGCAATGCACGGCCAGGCAAGGAAAGGGTAACGCAAGGCACGGCACGGTAAGGCAAGGCGAGGCAAATGCACGACAACGCACGGCTAGGCAATGCACGGCAAGGCAAGGAAAGGGTAACGCAAGGCAAGGCACGGTTAGGCGAGGCATGGCTAAGACACGACAACGCAAGGCTAGGCAATGCACCGAAGGCAAGCAAAGAGTAACGGAAGGCAAGGAATGCAACGCAAAGCAAGGCAACGCAAACAAGGCTATGGCAAGTTGAAAAAAAGGCTAAGGCACGACAACGCAAGCCTAGGCAATGCACGGAAGGCAAGCAAAGAGTAACGGAATGGAAGGAAGGCAAGGCAAAGAAAGGCATAGCAAGCAAGGCTATGGCAAGGTGAAACAAGGCTAAGGCACCACAACGCACGGCTAGGCAATGCACGGTCAGCCAAGGAAAAGGTAACGCAAGGCAAGGCACTGTGAGGCAAGGCAAGGCTAATGCACGACAGCGCAAGGCTAGGCAATGCACGGAAGGCAAGCAAAGAGTAACGGAAACCAAGGAATGCAAGGGAAATCAAGGCAAGGCAAGGGTAACGGAAGGAACGGCACGGTAAGGGGAAACAAAGCTAAGGCACGACAATGCAAGGCTAGGCAATGCACGGCAAGGCAAGGAAAGGGTAACGCAAGGCAAGGCACGGTTTGGGGAGGCAAGGCTAATGCACGACAACGCAAAGCTAGGCAATGAACGGAAGGGGAGCAAAGAGTGACGGAAGGCAAGGAATGCAAGGCAAAGCAAGGCAACGCAAGCAAGGCTATGCCAAGGTGAAAAAAAATCTAAGGCACGACCACGCAAGGCTAGGCAATGCAAGGAAGGCAAGCAAAGAGTAACGGAAGGCAAGGAAGGAAAGGCAAAGAAGGCAACGCAAGAAAGGCTATGGCAAGGTGAAAAAAGGCTAAGGCACGACCACGCAAGGCTAGGCAATGCACGGAAGGCAAGCAAAGAGTAACGGAAGGCAAGGAAGGGAAGGGAAAGCAAGGCAAGGCAAGGGTAACGGAAGGAACGGCACGGCAAGGGGAAACAAGGCTAAGGCACGGCAACGCACGGCTAGGCAATGCACGGCAAGGCAAGGAAAGGGTAACGCAAGGCAAGGCACGGAAAGGCGAGGCAAGGCTAAGGCACGACAACGCAAGGCTAGGCAGTGCACGGCTAGACAAGGAAAGAGTAACGGAAGGAAAGGAAGGCAAGCCAGCAAGGCAAGGCAAGTGTAACAAATGGCAAGGCACGTCAAGGGGAAACAAGGCTAAGGAACGGCAACGCACGGCTAGGCAATGCACGGCAAGGCAAGGAAAGGGTAACGCAAGGCAAGGCACGGTAAGGCAAGACAAGGCTAATGCACGACAAAGCACGGCTAGGCAATGCACGGCAAGGCAAGGAAAGGGTAACGCAAGGCAAGGCACGGTCAGGCGAGGCAAGGCTAATGCACGACAACGCAAGGCTAGGCAATGCACGGAAGGCAAGCAAAGAGTAACGGAACGCAAGGAAGGCAAGGGAAACCAAGGCAAGGCAAGGGTAACGGAAGGAACGGCTCGGCAAGGGGAAACAAGGCTAAGGCACGGCAACGCAGGGCTAGGCAATGCAAGGCAAGGCAAGGAAAGGGTAACGCAAGGCAAGGCACTGTCAGGCGAGGCAAAGCTAATGCACGACATCGCAAGGCTAGGCAGTGCACGGCTAGGCAAGGAAAGAGTAACGGAAGGCAAGGAAGTCAAGGCAAAGCATGGCAAGGCAAGTGTAACAACAGGCACGGCACGGCAAGGGGAAACAAGGCTAAGGCACGGCAACGCACGGCTAGGCAATGCACGGCCAGGCAAGGAAAGGGTAACGCAAGGCAAGGCACGGTAAGGCAATACAAGGCTAATGCACGACAACGCACGGCTAGGCAATGCACGGCAAGGCAAGGAAAGGGTAACGCAAGGCAAGGCACGGTCAGGCGAGGCAAGGCTAATGCACGACAACGCAAGGCTAGGCAATGCACGGAAGGCAAGCAAAGAGTAACGGAAGGCAAGGAAGGCAAGCGAAACCAAGGCAAGGCAAGGGTAACGGAAGGAACGGCTCGGTAAGGGGAAACAAGGCTAAGGCACGGCAACGCAGGGCTAGGCAATGCACGGCAAGGCAAGGAAAGGGTAACGCAAGGCAAGGCACTGTCAGGCGAGGCAAAGCTAATGCACGACATCGCAAGGCTAGGCAGTGCACGGCTAGGCAAGGAAAGAGTAACGGAAGGAAAGGAAGGCAAGGCAAAGCATGGCAAGGCAAGTGTAACAACAGGCACGGCAAGGCAAGGGGAAACAAGGCTAAGGCACGACAACGCACGGCTAGGCAATGCACGGCAAGGCAAGGAAAGGGTAACGCAAGGCAAGGAATGCAAAGGAAAGCAGGGGAAGGCAAGGGTAACGAAAGGAACGGCACGGTAAGGGGAAACAAGGCTAAGGCACGACAACACAGGGCTAGGCAATGCAGGGCAAGGCAAGGAAAGGGTAACGCACGGCAAGGCACGGTTTGGGGAGGCAAGGCTAATACACGACAACGCAAGACTAGGCAATGCACGGAAGGCAAGCAAAGAGTAACGGAAGGAAAGGAAGGCAAGGGAAAGCAAGGGAAGGCAAGGGTAACGGAAGGAACGGCACAGCAAGGGGAAACAAGGCTAAGGCACGGCAACGCACGGCTAGGCAATGCACGGCAAGGCAAGGAAAGGGTAACGCAAGGCAAGGGACGGTGAGGCAAGGCAAGGCTGATGCACGACAACGCACGGCTAGGCAATGCACGGCAAGGCAAGGAAAGGGTAACGCAAGACAAGGCACGGTCAGGCGAGGCAAGGCTAAGGCACGACAACGCAAGGCTAGGCAATGCACGGAAGGCAAGCAAAGAGTAACGGAAGGCAAGGAATGCAAGGGTAACGGAAGGAACGGCACGGTAAGGGGAAACAAGGCTAAGGCACGACAACGCAGGGCTAGGCAATGCACGGCAAGCAAGGAAAGGGTAACGCAAGGCAAGGCACGGTCAGGCGAGGCAAGGGTAATGAACGACAACGCAAGGCTACGCAGTGCACGGCTAGGCAAGGAAAGAGTAACGGAAGGAAAGGAAGGCAAGGCACAGCAAGGCAAGGCAAGTGTAACAAAAGTTACGGCACGGCAAGGGGAAACAAGGCTAAGGCACGGCAACGCAAGGCTAAGCAATGCACGGCCAGGGAAGGAAAGGGTAACGGAAGGCAAGGAAGGCAAGGGAAAGCAAGGCAAGGCAAGGGTAACGGAAGGAACGGCACGGCAAGGGGAAACAAGGCTAAGGCACGACAACACAGGGCTAGGCAATGCAGGGCAAGGCAAGGAAAGGGTAACGCAAGGCAAGGCACGGTTTAGGGAGGCAAGGCTAATGCACGACAACGCAAGGCTAGGGAATGCACGGAAGGCAAGCAAAGAGTAACGGAAGGCAAGGAAGGCAAGGCAAAGCAAGGCAACGCAAGCAAGGCTATGGCAAGGTGAAAAAAGGCTAAGACACGACAACGCAAGGCTAGGCAATGCACGGAAGGCAAGCAAAGAGTAACGGAAGGGCAGGAAGGCAAGGGAAAGCAAGGCAAGGCAAGGGTAACGGAAGGAACGGCACGGTAAGGGGAAACAAAGCTAAGGCATGACAATGCAGGGCTAGGCAATGCACGGCAAGGCAAGGAAAGGGTAACGGAAGGCAAGGCACGGTGAGGCAAGACAAGGCAAATGCACGACAACGCACGGCTAGGCAATGCACGGCAAGGCAAGGAAAGGGTACCGCAAGGCAAGGCACGGTTAGGCGAGGCAAGGCGAAGGAACGACAACGCAAGGCTAGGCAATGCACGGAAGGCAAGCAAAGAGTAACGGAAGTCAAGGAAGGCAAGGAAAACCAAGGCAAGGCAAGGGTAACGGAAGGAACGGCTCGGCAAGGGGAAACAAGGCTAAGACACGGCAACGCAGGGCTAGGCAATGCACGGCACGGCAAGGAAAGGGTAACGCAAGGCAAGGCTCTGTCAGGCGAGGCAAAGCAAATGCACGACATCGCAAGGCTAGGCAGTGCACGGCTAGGCAAGGAAAAAGTAACGGAAGGAAAGGAAGGCAAGGCAAAGCATGGCAAGGCAAGTGTAACAACAGGCACGGCACGGCAAGGGGAAACAAGGCTAAGGCACGACAACGCAAGGCTAGGCAATGCACGGAAGGCAAGCAAAGAGTAACGGAAGGCAAGGAATGCAAAGGAAAGCAGGGGAAGGCAAGGGTAACGAAAGGAACCGCACGATAAGGGGAAAATAGGCTAAGGCACGACAACACGCTGCTAGGCAATGCAGGGCAAGGCAAGGAAAGGGTAACGCAAGGCAAGGCACGGTATGGGGAAACAAGGCTAATGCACGACAACGCAAGGCTAGGCAATGCACGGAAGGCAAGCAAAGAGTAACGGAAGGCAAGGAAGGCAAGGGAAAGCAAGGCAAGGCAAGGGTAACGGAAGGAACGGCACGGCAAGGGGAAACAAGGGTAAGGCACGGCAACGCACGGCTAGGCAATGCACGGAAAGGCAAGGAAAGTGTAACGCAAGGCAAGGCACGGTGAGGGAAGGCATAGCTGATGCACGACAACGCACGGCTAGGCAATGCACGGCAAGGCAAGGAAAGGGTAACGCAAGGCAAGGCACGGTCAGGCGAGGCAAGGCTAAGGCACGACAACGCAAGGCTAGGCAATGCACGGAAGGCAAGCAAAGAGTAACGGAAGGCAAGGAATGCAAGGGAAAGCAGGGGAAGGCAAGGGTAACGGAAGGAACGGCACGGTAAGGGGAAACAAGGCTAAGGAACGACAACGCAGGGCTAGGCAATGCACAGCAAGCAAGGAAAGGGTAACGCAAGGCAAGGCACGGTCAGGCGAGGCAAGGGTAATGAACGACAACGCAAGGCTACGCAGTGCACGGCTAGGCAAGGAAAGAGTAACGGAAGGAAAGGAAGGCAAGGCACAGCAAGGCAAGGCAAGTGTAACAAAAGTTACGGCACGGCAAGGGGAAACAAGGCTAAGGCACGGCAACGCAAGGCTAAGCAATGCACGGCCAGGGAAGGAAAGGGTAACGGAAGGCAAGGAAGGCAAGGGAAAGCAAGGCAAGGCAAGGGTAACGGAAGGAACGGCACGGCAAGGGGAAACAAGGCTAAGGCACGACAACACAGGGCTAGGCAATGCAGGGCAAGGCAAGGAAAGGGTAACGCAAGGCAAGGCACGGTTTAGGGAGGCAAGGCTAATGCACGACAACGCAAGGCTAGGGAATGCACGGAAGGCAAGCAAAGAGTAACGGAAGGCAAGGAAGGCAAGGCAAAGCAAGGCAACGCAAGCAAGGCTATGGCAAGGTGAAAAAAGGCTAAGACACGACAACGCAAGGCTAGGCAATGCACGGAAGGCAAGCAAAGAGTAACGGAAGGGCAGGAAGGCAAGGGAAAGCAAGGCAAGGCAAGGGTAACGGAAGGAACGGCACGGTAAGGGGAAACAAAGCTAAGGCATGACAATGCAGGGCTAGGCAATGCACGGCAAGGCAAGGAAAGGGTAACGGAAGGCAAGGCACGGTGAGGCAAGACAAGGCAAATGCACGACAACGCACGGCTAGGCAATGCACGGCAAGGCAAGGAAAGGGTACCGCAAGGCAAGGCACGGTTAGGCGAGGCAAGGCGAAGGAACGACAACGCAAGGCTAGGCAATGCACGGAAGGCAAGCAAAGAGTAACGGAAGTCAAGGAAGGCAAGGAAAACCAAGGCAAGGCAAGGGTAACGGAAGGAACGGCTCGGCAAGGGGAAACAAGGCTAAGACACGGCAACGCAGGGCTAGGCAATGCACGGCACGGCAAGGAAAGGGTAACGCAAGGCAAGGCTCTGTCAGGCGAGGCAAAGCAAATGCACGACATCGCAAGGCTAGGCAGTGCACGGCTAGGCAAGGAAAAAGTAACGGAAGGAAAGGAAGGCAAGGCAAAGCATGGCAAGGCAAGTGTAACAACAGGCACGGCACGGCAAGGGGAAACAAGGCTAAGGCACGACAACGCAAGGCTAGGCAATGCACGGAAGGCAAGCAAAGAGTAACGGAAGGCAAGGAATGCAAAGGAAAGCAGGGGAAGGCAAGGGTAACGAAAGGAACCGCACGATAAGGGGAAAATAGGCTAAGGCACGACAACACGCTGCTAGGCAATGCAGGGCAAGGCAAGGAAAGGGTAACGCAAGGCAAGGCACGGTATGGGGAAACAAGGCTAATGCACGACAACGCAAGGCTAGGCAATGCACGGAAGGCAAGCAAAGAGTAACGGAAGGCAAGGAAGGCAAGGGAAAGCAAGGCAAGGCAAGGGTAACGGAAGGAACGGCACGGCAAGGGGAAACAAGGGTAAGGCACGGCAACGCACGGCTAGGCAATGCACGGAAAGGCAAGGAAAGTGTAACGCAAGGCAAGGCACGGTGAGGGAAGGCATAGCTGATGCACGACAACGCACGGCTAGGCAATGCACGGCAAGGCAAGGAAAGGGTAACGCAAGGCAAGGCACGGTCAGGCGAGGCAAGGCTAAGGCACGACAACGCAAGGCTAGGCAATGCACGGAAGGCAAGCAAAGAGTAACGGAAGGCAAGGAATGCAAGGGAAAGCAGGGGAAGGCAAGGGTAACGGAAGGAACGGCACGGTAAGGGGAAACAAGGCTAAGGAACGACAACGCAGGGCTAGGCAATGCACAGCAAGCAAGGAAAGGGTAACGCAAGGCAAGGCACGGTCAGGCGAGGCAAGGGTAATGAACGACAACGCAAGGCTACGCAGTGCACGGCTAGGCAAGGAAAGAGTAACGGAAGGAAAGGAAGGCAAGGCCCAGCAAGGCAAGGCAAGTGTAACAAAAGTTACGGCACGGCAAGGGGAAACAAGGCTAAGGCACGGCAACGCAAGGCTAAGCAATGCACGGCCAGGGAAGGAAAGGGTAACGGAAGGCAAGGAATGCAAGGCAAAGCAAGGCAACGCAAGCAAGGCTATGGCAAGGTGAAAAAAGGCTAAGGCACGACAACGCAAGGCTAGGCAATGCACGGAAGGCAAGCAAACAGTAACGGAATGGAAGGAAGGCAAGGCAAGGCCAGGCAAAGCAAGGAAGGCTATGGCAAGGTGAAACAAGGCTAAGGCACCACAACGCACGGCTAGGCAATGCACGGCCAGGCAAGGAAAAGGTAACGCAAGGCAAGGTACTGTGAGGCAAGGCAAGGCTAATGCACGACAGCGCAAGGCTAGGCAATGCACGGAAGGCAAGCAAAGAGTAACGGAAACCAAGGAAGGCAAGGGAAAGCAAGGCAAGGCAAGGGTAACGGAAGGAACGGCACGGCAAGGGGAAACAAGGCTAAGGCACGACAACACAGGGCTAGGCAATGCAGGGCAAGGCAAGGAAAGGGTAACGCAAAGCAAGGCACGGTTTAGGGAGGCAAGGCTAATGCACGACAACGCAAGGCTAGGGAATGCACGGAAGGCAAGCAAAGAGTAACGGAAGGCAAGGAAGGCAAGGCAAAGCATGGCAAGGCAAGTGTAACAATAGGCACGGCACGGCAAGGGGAAACAAGGCTAAGGCACGACAACGCAAGGCTAGGCAATGCACGGAAGGCAAACAAAGAGTAACGGAAGGCAAGGAATGCAAAGGAAAGAAGGGGAAGGCAAGGTTAACGAAAGGAACGGCACGATAAGGGGAAACAAGGCTAAGGCACGACAACACGCTGCTAGGCAATGCAGGGCAAGGCAAGGAAAGGGTAACGCAAGGCAAGGCACGGTTTGGGGATTCAAGGCTAATGCACGACAACGCAAGGCTAGGCAATGCACGGAAGGCAAGCAAAGAGTAACGGAAGGCAAGGAAGGCAAGGCAAAGCAAGGCAACGCAAGCAAGGCTATGGCAAATTGAAAAAAGGCTAAGACACGACAACGCAAGGCTAGGCAATGCACGGAAGGCAAGCAAAGAGTAACGGAAGGCCAGGAAGGCAAGGGAAAGCAAGGCAAGGCAAGGGTAACGGAAGGAACGGCACGGTAAGGGGAAACAAAGCTAAGGCATGACAATGCAGGGCTAGGCAATGCACGGCAAGGCAAGGAAAGGGTAACGGAAGGCAAGGCACGGTGAGGCAAGACAAGGCAAATGCACGACAACGCACGGCTAGGCAATGCACGGCAAGGCAAGGAAAGGGTACCGCAAGGCAAGGCACGGTTAGGCGAGGCAAGGCGAAGGAACGACAACGCAAGGCTAGGCAATGCACGGAAGGCAAGCAAAGAGTAACGGAAGTCAAGGAAGGCAAGGAAAACCAAGGCAAGCCAAGGGTAACGGAAGGAATGGCTCGGCAAGGGGAAACAAGGCTAAGGCACGGCAACGCAGGGCTAGGCAATGCACGGCACGGCAAGGAAATGGTAACCTAAGGCAAGGCACGGTTTGGGGAGGCAAGGCTAATGCACGACAACGCAAGGCTAGGCAATGCACGGAAGGCAAGCAAAGAGTAACGGAAGGCAAGGAAGGCAAGGGAAAGCAAGGCACGGCAAGGGGAAACAAGGCTAAGGCACGGCAACGCAAGGCTAGGCAATGCACGGCAAGGCAAGGAAAGGGTAACGCAAGGCAAGGCACGGTTTGGGGAGGCAAGGCTAATGCACGACAACGCAAGGCTAGGCAAAGCACGGAAGGCAAGCAAAGAGTAAGGGAAGGCAAGGAATGCAAGGCAAAGCAAGGCAACGCAAGCAAGGATATGGCAAGGAGAAAAAAGGCTAAGGCACGACCACGCAAGGCTAGGCAATGCACGGAAGGCAAGCAAGGAGTAACGGAAGGCAAGGAAGGCAAGGGAAAGCAAGGCAAGGCAAGGGTAACGGAAGGAACGGCACGGTAAGGGGAAACAAAGCTAAGGCACGACAATGCAGGGCTAGGCAATGCACGGCAAGGCAAGGAAAGGGTAACGCAAGGCAAGGCACGGTGACGCAAGACAAGGCAAATGCACGACAACGCACAGCTAGGCAATGCACGGCAAGGCAAGGAAAGGGTACCGCAAGGCAAGGCACGGTCAGGCGAGGCAAGGCTAAGGCACGACAACGCAAGGCTAAGCAATGCACAGAAGGCAAGCAAAGAGTAACGGAACGCAAGGAAGGCAAGGGAAACCAAGGCAAGGGAAGGGTAACGGAAGGAATGGCTCGGCAAGGGGAAACAAGGCTAAGGCACGGCAACGCAGGGCTAGGCAATGCACGGCAAGGCAAGGAAAGGGTAACGCAAGGCAAGGCACTGTCAAGCGAGGCAAAACTAATCCACGACATCGCAAGGCTAGGCAGTGCACGGCTAGGCAAGGAAAGAGTAGCGGAAGGAAAGGAAAGCAAGGCAAAGCATGGCAAGGCAAGTGTAACAACAGGCACGGCACGGCAAGGGGAAACAAGGCTAAGGCACGACAACGCAAGGCTAGGCAATGCACGGAAGGGAAGCAAAGAGTCACGGAAGGCAAGGAATGCAAAGGAAAGCAGGGGAAGGCAAGGGTAACGAAAGGAACCGCACGATAAGGGTAAAATAGGCTAAGGCACGACAACACGCTGCTAGGCAATGCAGGGCAAGGCAAGGAAAGGGTAACGCAAGCCAAGGCACGGTCAGGCGAGGCAAGGGTAATGCACGACAACGCAAGGCTACGCAGTGCACGGCTAGGAAATGAAAGAGTAACGGAAGGAAAGGAAGGCAAGGCAAAGCAAGGCAAGGCAAGTGTAACAAAAGGCACGGCACGGCAAGGGGAAACAAGGCTAAGGCACGGCAACCCAAGGCTAAGCAATGCACGGCCAGGCAAGGAAAGGGTAACGCAAGGCACGGCACGGTAAGGCAAGGCGAGGCAAATGCACTACAACGCACGGCTAGGCAATGCACGGCAAGGCAAGGACAGGGTAACGCAAGGCAAGGCACGGTTAGGCGAGGCATGGCTAAGGCACGACAACGCAAGTCTAGGCAATGCACGGAAGGCAAGCAAAGAGTAACGGAAGGCAAGGAATGCAAGGCAAAGCAAGGCAACGCAAACAAGGCTACGGCAAGTTGAAAAAAGGCTAAGGCACGACCACGCAAGGCTAGGCAATGCACGGAAGGCAAGCAAAGAGTAACGGAATGGAAGGAAGGCAAGGCAAAGTAAGGCAAAGCAAGCAAGGCTATGGCAAGGTGAAACAAGGCTAAGGCACCACAACGCACGGCTAGGCAATGCAGGGTCAGCCAAGGAAAAGGTAACGCAAGGCAAGGCACTGTGAGGCAAGGCAAGGCTAATGCACGACAGCGCAAGGCTAGGAAATGCACGGAAGGCAAGCAAAGAGTAACGGAAACCAAGGAAGGCAAGGGAAATCAAGGCAAGGCAAGGGTAACGGAAGCAACGGCACGGTAAGGGGAAACAAAGCTAAGGCACGACAATGCAGGGCTAGGCAATGCACGGCAAGGCAAGGAAAGGGTAACGCAAGGCAAGGCACGGTTTGGGGAGGCAAGGCTAATGCACGACAACGCAAGGCTAGGCAATGAACGGAAGGGGAGCAAAGAGTAACGGAAGGCAAGGAATGCAAGGCAAAGCAAGGCAACGCAAGCAAGGCTATGGCAAGGTGAAAAAAATCTAAGGCACGACCACGCAAGGCTAGGCAATGCACGGAAGGCAAGCAAAGAGTAACGGAAGGCAAGGAAGGCAAGGCAAAGCAAGGCAACGCAAACAAGGCTATGGCAAGTTGAAAAAAGGCTAAGGCACGACAACGCAAGCCTAGGCAATGCACGGAAGGCAAGCAAAGAGTAACGGAATGGAAGGAAGGCAAGGCAAAGTAAGGCAAAGCAAGCAAGGCTATGGCAAGGTGAAACAAGGCTAAGGCACCACAACGCACGGCTAGGCAATGCACGGTCAGCCAAGGAAAAGGTAACGCAAGGCAAGGCACTGTGAGGCAAGGCAAGGCTAATGCACGACAGCGCAAGGCTAGGCAATGCACGGAAGGCAAGCAAAGAGTAACGGAAACCAAGGAAGGCAAGGGAAATCAAGGCAAGGCAAGGGTAACGGAAGCAACGGCACGGTAAGGGGAAACAAAGCTAAGGCACGACAATGCAGGGCTAGGCAATGCACGGCAAGGCAAGGAAAGGGTAACGCAAGGTAAGGCACGGTTTGGGGAGGCAAGGCTAATGCACGAGAACGCAAGGCTAGGCAATGTACGGAAGGGGAGCAAAGAGTAACGGAAGGCAAGGAATGCAAGGCAAAGCAAGGCAACGCAAGCAAGGCTATGGCAAGGTGAAAAAAGGCTAAGACACGACAACGCAAGGCTAGGCAATGCACGGAAGGCAAGCAAAGAGTAACGGAATGCAAGGAAGGCAAGGGAAAGCAAGGCAAGGCAAGGGTAACGGAAGCAACGGCACGGTAAGGGGAAACAAAGCTAAGGCACGACAATGCAGGGCTAGGCAATGCACGGCAAGGCAAGGAAAGGGTAACGCAAGGCAAGGCACGGTGAGGCAAGACAAGGCAAATGCACGACAACGCACGGCTACGCAATGCACGGCAAGGCAAAGAAAGGGTACCGCAAGGCAAGGCACGGTCAGGCGAGGCAAGGCTGATGCACGACAACGCACGGCTAGGCAATGCACGGAAGGCAAGCAAAGAGTAAAGGAAGGCAAGGAATGCAAAGGAAAGCAGGGGAAGGCAAGAGTAACGAAAGGAACGGCACGGTAAGGGGAAACAAGGCTGAGGCACGACAACACAGGGCTAGGCAATGAAGGGCAAGGCAAGGAAAGGGTAACGCAAGGCAAGGCACGGTGAGGCAAGACAAGGCAAATGCACGACAACGCACGGCAGGCAATGCACGGCAAGGCAAGGAAAGGGTACCGCAAGGCGAGGCACGGTCAGGCGAGGCATGGCTAAGGAACGATAACGCAAGGCTAGGCAATGCACTGCAAGGCAAGGAAAGGGTAACGCAAGGCAAGGCACGGTGAGGCAAGGCAAGGCTGATGCACGACAACGCAAGGCTAGGCAATGCACGGAAGGCAAGCAAAGAGTAACGGAAGGCAAGGAAGGCAAGGGAAAGCAAGGCAAGGCAATGGTAACGGAAGGAACGGCACGGCAAGGGGAAACAAGGCTAAGGCACGACAACGCACGGCTAGGCAATACACGGCAAGGCAAGGAAAGGGTAACGCCAGGCAAGGCACGGTCAGGCAAGGCAAGGCTAATGCACGACAAGGCAAGGCTAGGCAGTGCACGGCAAGGCAAGGAAAGGGTAACGCAAGGCAAGGCACTGTCAGGCGAGGCAAGGCTAAGGCACGACAACACAGTGCGAGGCAATCCAGGGCAAGGCAAGGAAAGGGTAACGCAAGGCAAGGCACGGTTTGGGGAGGCAAGGCTAATGCACGACAACGCAAGGCTAGGCAATGAACGGAAGGGAAGCAAAGAGTAACGGAAGGCAAGGAATGCAAGGCAAAGCAAGGCAACGCAAGCAAGGCTATGGCAAGGTGAAAAAAATCTAAGGCACGACCACGCAAGGCTAGGCAATGCACGGAAGGCAAGCAATGAGTAACGGAAGGCAAGGAAGGCAAGGCAAAGCAAGGCAACGCAAGAAAGGCTATGGCAAGGTGAAAAAAGGTTAAGACACGACAACGCAGGGCTAGGCAATGCACGGAAGGCAAGCAAAGAGTAACGGAAGGCAAGGAAGGCAAGGGAAAGCAAGTCATGGCAAGGGTAACGGAAGGAACGGCACGGTAAGGGGAAACAAAGCTAAGGCACGACAATGCAGGGCTAGGTAATGCACGGCAAGGCAAGGAAAGGGTAACGCAAGGCAAGGCACTGTCAGGCGAGGCAAGGCTAAGGCACGACAACGCAAGGCTAGGCAATGCACGGAAGGAAAGCAAAGAGTAACGGAAGGCAAGGAAGGCAAGGGAAAGCAAGGCAAGGCAATGGTAACGGAAGGAACGGCACGGCAAGGGGAAACAAGGCTATGGAACGACAACGCACGGCTAGGCAATGCACTGCAAGGCAAGGAAAGGGTAACCCAAGGCAAGGTACGTTGAGGCAAGGCAAGCCTGATGCACGACAACGCACGGCTAGGCAATTCACGGCAAGGCAAGGAAAGGGTAACGCAAGGCAAGGCACTGTCAGGCGAGGCAAGGCTAAGGCACGACAACGCAAGGCTAGGCAATGCACGGAAGGCAAGCAAAGAGTAACGGAAGGCAAGGAATGCAAGGGAAAGCAGGGGAAGGCAAGGGTAACGAAAGGAACGGCACGGCAAGGGGAAACAAGGCTAAGGCACGACAACACAGGGCTAGGCAATGCAGCGCAAGGCAAGGTAAGGGTAACGCAAGGCAAGGCACGGTCCGGCGAGGCAAGGCTAAGGCACGACAACGCAAGGCTAGGCAATGCACGGAAGGCAAGCAAAGAGTAACGGAAGGCAAGGAGGGCAAGGGAAAGCAGGGAAAGGCAAGGGTAACGGAAGGAACGGCACGGTAAGGGGAAACAAGGCTAAGGCACGACAACGCAGGGCTAGGCAATGCACGGCAAGTCAAGGAAAGGGTAACGCAAGGCAAGGCACGGTCAGGCGAGGCAAGGGTAATGCACGACAACGCAAGGCTACGCAGTGCACGGCTAGGAAATGAAAGAGTAACGGAAGGAAAGGAAGGCAAGGCAAAGCAAGGCAAGGCAAGTGTAACAAAAGGCACGGCACGGCAAGGGGACACAGGGCTAAGGCACGGCAACGCAAGGCTAAGCAATGCACGGCCAGGCAAGGAAAGGGTAACGCAAGGCACGGCACGGTAAGGCAAGGCGAGGCTAATGCACGACAACGCACGGCTAGGCAATGCACGGCAAGGCAAGGAAAGGGTAACGCAAGGCAAGGCACGGTTAGGCGAGGCAAGGCTAAGGCACGACAACGCAAGGCTAGGCAATGCACGGAAGGCAAGCAAAGAGTAACGGAAGGCAAGGAATGCAAGGCAAAGCAAGGCAACGCAAACAAGGCTATGGCAAGTTGAAAAAAGGCTAAGGCACGACAACGCAAGCCTAGGCAATGCACGGAAGGCAAGCAAAGAGTAACGGAATGGAAGGAAGGCAAGGCAAAGTAAGGCAAAGCAAGCAAGGCTATGGCAAGGTGAAACAAGGCTAAGGCACCACAACGCACGGCTAGGCAATGCACGGTCAGCCAAGGAAAATGTAACGCAAGGCAAGGCACTGTGAGGCAAGGCAAGGCTAATGCACGACAGCGCAAGGCAAGGCAATGCACGGAAGGCAAGCAAAGAGTAACGGAAACCAAGGAAGGCAAGGGAAACCAAGGCAAGGCAAGGGTAACGGAAGGAACGGCACGGCAAGGGGAAACAAGTCTAAGGCACGGCAACGCACGGCTAGGCAATGCACGGCAAGGCAAGGAAAGGGTAACGCAAGGCAAGGCACGGTGAGGCAAGGCAAGGCTGATGCACGACAACGCACGGCTAGGCAATGCACGGCAAGGCAAGGAAAGGGTAACGCAAGGCAAGGCACGGTCAGGCGAGGCAAGGGTAATGCACGACAACCCAAGGCTACGCAGTGAAAGGCTAGGAAATGAAAGAGTAACGGAAGCGAAGGAAGGCAAGGGAAAGCAAGGCAAGGCAATGGTAACGGAAGGAACGGCACGGCAAGGGGAAACAAGGCTAAGGAAGGACAACACACGGCTACGCAATGCACTGTAAGGCAAGGAAAGGGTAACGCAAGGCAAGGCACGGTAAGGCGAGGCAAGGGTAATGCACGACAACGCAAGGCTACGCAGTGCACGGCTAGGAAATGAAAGAGTAACGGAAGGAAAGGAAGGCAAGGCAAAGCAAGGCAAGGCAAGTGTAACAAAAGGCACGGCACGGCAAGGGGAAACAAGGCTAAGGCACGGCAACGCAAGGCTAAGCAATGCACGGCCAGGCAAGGAAAGTGTAACGCAAGGCACGGCACGGTAAGGCAAGGCGAGGCTAATGCACGACAACGCACGGCTAGGCAATGCACGGCAAGGCAAGGAAAGGGTACCGCAAGGCAAGGCACGGTTAGGCGAGGCAAGGCTAAGGCACGACAACGCAAGGCTAGGCAATGCACGGAAGGCAAGCAAAGAGTAACGGAAGGCAAGGAATGCAAGGCAATGCAAGGCAACGCAAACAAGCCTATGGCAAGTTGAAAAAAGGCTAAGGCACGACAACGCAAGCCTAGGCAATGCACGGAAGGCAAGCAAAGAGTAACGGAATGGAAGGAAGGCAAGGCAAAGTAAGGCAAAGCAAGCAAGGCTATGGCAAGGTGAAACAAGGCTAAGGCACCACAACGCACGGCTAGGCAATGCAGGGTCAGCCAAGGAAAAGGTAACGCAAGGCAAGGCACTGTGAGGCAAGGCAAGGCTAATGCACGACAGCGCAAGGCTAGGCAATGCACGGAAGGCAAGCAAAGAGTAACGGAAACCAAGTAAGGCAAGGGAAATCAAGGCAAGGCAAGGGTAACGGAAGGAACGGCACGGCAAGGGGAAACAAGGCTAAGGCACGACAACGCACGGCTAGGCAATGCACGGCAAGGCAAGGAAAGGGTAACGCCAGGCAAGGCACGGTCAGGCAAGGCAAGGGTAATGCACGACAAGGCAAGGCTAGGCAGTGCACGGCAAGGCAAGGAAAGGGTAACGCAAGGGAAGGCACTGTCAGGCGAGGCAAGGCTAAGGCACGACAACGCAAGGCTAGGCAATGCACGGAAGGAAAGCAAAGAGTAACGGAAGGCAAGGAAGGCAAGGGAAAGCAAGGCAAGGCAATGGTAACGGAAGGAACGGCACGGCAAGGGGAAACAAGGCTATGGAACGACAACGCACGGCTAGGCAATGCACTGCAAGGCAAGGAAAGGGTAACGCAACGCAAGGCACGTTGAGGCAAGGCAAGGCTGATGCACGACAACGCACGGCTAGGCAATGCACGGCAAGGCAAGGAAAGGGTAACGCAAGGCAAGGCACGGTTAGGCGAGGCAAGGCTAATGCACGACAACGCAAGGCTAGGCAATGCACGGAAGGCAAGCAAAGAGTAACGGAAGGCAAGGAATGCAAGGCAAAGCAAGGCAACGCAAACAAGGCTATGGCAAGTTGAAAAAAGGCTAAGGCACGACAACGCAAGCCTAGGCAATGCACGGAAGGCAAGCGAAGAGTAACGGAATGGAAGGAAGGCAAGGCAAAGTAAGGCAAAGCAAGCAAGTTTATGGCAAGGTGAAACAAGGCTAAGGCACGACAACGCACGGCTAGGGAATGCACGGTCAGCCAAGGAAAAGGTAACGCAAGGCAAGGCACTGTGAGGCAAGGCAAGGCTAATGCACCACAGCGCAAGGGTAGGCAATGCACGGAAGGCAAGCAAAGAGTAACGGAAACCAAGGAAGGCAAGGGAAACCAAGGCAAGGCAAGGGTAACGGAAGGAACGGCACGGCAAGGGGAAACAAGGCTAAGGCACGGCAACGCACGGCTAGGCAATGCACGGCAAGGCAAGGAAAGGGTAACGCAAGGCAAGGCACGGTGAGGCAAGGCAAGGCTGATGCACGACAACGCACGGCTAGGCAATGCACGGCAAGGCAAGGAAAGGGTAACGCAAGGCAAGGCACGGTCAGGCGAGGCAAGGGTAATGCACGACAACCCAAGGCTACGCAGTGCACGGCTAGGAAATGAAAGAGTAACGGAAGGCAAGGAAGGCAAGGGAAATCAAGGGAAGGCAATGGTAACGGTAGGAACGGCACGGCAAGGGGAAACAAGGCTAAGGCAGGACAACGCACGGCTAGGCAATGCACTGCAAGGCAAGGAAAGGGTAACGCAAGGCAAGGCACGGTGAGGCAAGGCAAGGCTGATGCACGACAACGCACGGCTAGGCAATGCACGGAAGGCAAGCAAAGAGTAACGGAAGGCAAGGAATGCAAAGGAAAGCAGGGGAAGGCAAGGGTAACGAAAGGAACGGCACGGTAAGGGGAAACAAGGCTAAGGCACGACAACACAGGGCTAGGCAATGCACGGAAGGCAAGCAAAGAGTAACGGAAGGAAAGAAAGGCAAGGGAAAGCAAGGCAAGGCAAGGGTAACGGAAGGAACGGCACAGCAAGGGGAAACAAGGCTAAGGCACGGCAACGCACGGCTAGGCAATGCACGGCAAGGCAAGGAAAGGGTAACGCAAGGCAAGGCACGGTGAGGCAAGGCAAGGCTAAGGCACGACAACGCAAGGCTAGGCAATGCACGGAAGGCAAGCAAAGAGTAACGGAAGGCAAAGAGGGCAAGGGAAAGCAGGGGAAGGCAAGGGTAACGGAAGGAACGGCACGGTAAGGGGAAACAAGGCTAAGGCACGACAACGCAGGGCTAGGCAATGCACGGCAAGTCAAGCAAAGGGTAACGCAAGGCAAGGCACGGTCAGGCGAGGCAAGGGTAATGCACGACAACGCAAGGCTACGCAGTGCAGGGCTAGGAAATGAAAGAGTAACGGAAGGAAAGGAAGGCAAGGCAAAGCAAGGCAAAGCAAGTGTAACAAAAGGCACGGCACGGCAAGGGGAAACAAGGCTAAGGCACGGCAACGCAAGGCTAAGCAATGCACGGCCAGGCAAGGAAAGGGTAACGCAAGGCACGGCACGGTAAGGCAAGGCGAGGCTAATGCACGACAACGCACGGCTAGGCAATGCACGGCAAGGCAAGGAAAGGGTAACGCAAGGCAAGGCACGGTTAGGCGAGGCAAGGCTAAGGCACGACAACGCAGGGCTAGGCAATGCACGGCAACGCAAGGAAAGGGTAACGGAAGGCAGGGAATGCAAGGCAAAGCAAGGCAACGCAAACAAGGCTACGGCAAGGTGAAAAAAGGCTAAAGCACGACAACGCAAGCCTAGGCAATGCACGGAAGGCAAGCAAAGAGTAACGGAATGGAAGGAAGGCAAGGCAAAGTAAGGCAAAGCAAGCAAGGCTATGGCAAGGTGAAACAAGGCTAAGGCACCACAACGCACGGCTAGGCAATGCACGGTCAGCCAAGGAAAATGTAACGCAAGGCAAGGCACTGTGAGGCAAGGCAAGGCTAATGCACGACAGCGCAAGGCTAGGCAATGCACGGAAGGCAAGCAAAGAGTAACGGAAACCAAGGAAGGCAAGGGAAACCAAGGCAAGGCAAGGGTAACGGAAGGAACGGCACGGCAAGGGGAAACAAGTCTAAGGCACGGCAACGCACGGCTAGGCAATGCACGGCAAGGCAAGGAAAGGGTAACGCAAGGCAAGGCACGGTCAGGCGAGGCAAGGGTAATGCACGACAACCCAAGGCTTCGCAGTGAAAGGCTAGGAAATGAAAGAGTAACGGAAGCGAAGGAAGGCAAGGGAAAGCAAGGCAAGGCAATGGTAACGGAAGGAACGGCACGGCAAGGGGAAACAAGGCTAAGGAAGGAAAACACACGGCTACGCAATGCACTGTAAGGCAAGGAAAGGGTAACGCAAGGCAAGGCACGGTAAGGCGAGGCAAGGGTAATGCACGACAACGCAAGGCTACGCAGTGCACGGCTAGGAAATGAAAGAGTAACGGAAGGAAAGGAAGGCAAGGCAAAGCAAGGCAAGGCAAGTGTAACAAAAGGCACGGCACGGCAAGGGGAAACAAGGCTAAGGCACGGCAACGCAAGGCTAAGCAATGCACGGCCAGGCAAGGAAAGTGTAACGCAAGGCACGGCACGGTAAGGCAAGGCGAGGCTAATGCACGACAACGCACGGCTAGGCAATGCACGGCAAGGCAAGGAAAGGGTACCGCAAGGCAAGGCACGGTTAGGCGAGGCAAGGCTAAGGCACGACAACGCAAGGCTAGGCAATGCACGGAAGGCAAGCAAAGAGTAACGGAAGGCAAGGAATGCAAGGCAATGCAAGGCAACGCAAACAAGCCTATGGCAAGTTGAAAAAAGGCTAAGGCACGACAACGCAAGCCTAGGCAATGCACGGAAGGCAAGCGAAGAGTAACGGAATGGAAGGAAGGCAAGGCAAAGTAAGGCAAAGCAAGCAAGTTTATGGCAAGGTGAAACAAGGCTAAGGCACGACAACGCACGGCTAGGGAATGCACGGTCAGCCAAGGAAAAGGTAACGCAAGGCAAGGCACTGTGAGGCAAGGCAAGGCTAATGCACCACAGCGCAAGGGTAGGCAATGCACGGAAGGCAAGCAAAGAGTAACGGAAACCAAGGAAGGCAAGGGAAACCAAGGCAAGGCAAGGGTAACGGAAGGAACGGCACGGCAAGGGGAAACAAGGCTAAGGCACGGCAACGCACGGCTAGGCAATGCACGGCAAGGCAAGGAAAGGGTAACGCAAGGCAAGGCACGGTGAGGCAAGGCAAGGCTGATGCACGACAACGCACGGCTAGGCAATGCACGGCAAGGCAAGGAAAGGGTAACGCAAGGCAAGGCACGGTCAGGCGAGGCAAGGGTAATGCACGACAACCCAAGGCTACGCAGTGCACGGCTAGGAAATGAAAGAGTAACGGAAGGCAAGGAAGGCAAGGGAAATCAAGGCAAGGCAATGGTAACGGTAGGAACGGCACGGCAAGGGGAAACAAGGCTAAGGCAGGACAACGCACGGCTAGGCAATGCACTGCAAGGCAAGGAAAGGGTAACGCAAGGCAAGGCACGGTGAGGCAAGGCAAGGCTGATGCACGACAACGCACGGCTAGGCAATGCACGGAAGGCAAGCAAAGAGTAACGGAAGGCAAGGAATGCAAAGGAAAGCAGGGGAAGGCAAGGGTAACGAAAGGAACGGCACGGTAAGGGGAAACAAGGCTAAGGCACGACAACACAGGGCTAGGCAATGCACGGAAGGCAAGCAAAGAGTAACGGAAGGAAAGAAAGGCAAGGGAAAGCAAGGCAAGGCAAGGGTAACGGAAGGAACGGCACAGCAAGGGGAAACAAGGCTAAGGCACGGCAACGCACGGCTAGGCAATGCACGGCAAGGCAAGGAAAGGGTAACGCAAGGCAAGGCACGGTGAGGCAAGGCAAGGCTAAGGCACGACAACGCAAGGCTAGGCAATGCACGGAAGGCAAGCAAAGAGTAACGGAAGGCAAAGAGGGCAAGGGAAAGCAGGGGAAGGCAAGGGTAACGGAAGGAACGGCACGGCAAGGGGAAACAAGGCTAAGGCACGACAACACAGGGCTAGGCAATGCAGGGCAAGGCAAGGAAAGGGTAACGCCAGGCAAGGCACGGTCAGGCAAGGCAAGGCTAATGCACCACAAGGCAAGGCTAGGCAGTGCACGGCAAGGCAAGGAAAGGGTAACGCAAGGCAAGGCACTGTCAGGCGAGGCAAGGCTAAGGCACGACAACGCAAGGCTAGGCAATACACGGAAGGAAAGCAAAGAGTAACGGAAGGCAAGGAAAGCAAGGGAAAGCAAGGCAAGTAAAGGGTAACAGAAGGATCGGCACTGGAAGGGGAAACAAGGCTAAGGCACGACAACACAGGGCTAGGCAATGCAGGACAAGGCAAGGAAAGGGTAACGCAAGGCAAGGCACGGTTTGGGGAGGCAAGGCTAATGCACGACAACGCAAGGTTAGGCAATGCACGGAAGGCAAGCAAAGAGTAACGGAAGGCAAGGAAGGCAAGGCAAAGCAAGGCAACGCAAGCAAGGCTATGGCAAGGTGAAAAAAGGCTAAGACACGACAACGCAAGGCTAGGCAATGCACGGAAGGCAAGCAACGAGTAACGGAAGGCAAGGAAGGCAAGGGAAAGCAAGGCAAGGCAGGGGTAACGGAAGGAACGGCACGGTAAGGGGAAACAAAGCTAAGGCACGACAATGCAGGGCTAGGCAATGCACGGCAAGGCAAGGAAAGGGTAATGCAAGGCAAGGCACGGTGAGGCAAGACAAGGCAAATGCACGACAACGCACGGCAGGCAATGCACGGCAAGGCAAGGAAAGGGTAACGCAAGGCAAGGCACGGTCAGGCGAGGCAAGGCTAAGGCAAGACAACGCAAGGCTAGGCAATGCACGGAAGGCAAGCAAAGAGTAACGGAAGGCAAGGAGGGCCAGGGAAAGCAGGGGAGGGCAAGGGTAACGGAAGGAACGGCACGGTAAGGGGAAACAAGGCTAAGGCACGACAACGTAGGGCTAGGCAATGCACGGCAAGTCAAGGAAAGGGTAACGCAAGGCAAGGCACGGTCAGGCGAGGCAAGGGTAATGCACGACAACGCAAGGCTACGCAGTGCAGGGCTAGGAAATGAAAGAGTAACGGAAGGAAAGGAAGGCAAGGCAAAGCAAAGCAAAGCAAGTGTAACAAAAGGCACGGCACGGCAAGGGGAAACAAGGCTAAGGCACGGCAACGCAAGGCTAAGCAATGCACGGCCAGGCAAGGAAAGGGTAACGCAAGGCAAGGCACGGTTTGGGGAGGCAAGGCTAATGCACGACAACGCAAGGCTAGGCAATGCACGGAAGGCAAGCAAAGAGTAACGGAAGGCAAGGAGGGCCAGGGAAAGCAGGGGAAGGCAAGGGTAACGGAAGGAACGGCACGGCAAGGGGAAACAAGGCTAAGGCACGGCAACGCAACGCTAAGCAATGCACGGCCAGGCAAGGAAAAGATAACGCAAGGAAAGGCACGGTAAGGCAAGGCGAGGCTAATGCACGACAACGCACGGCTAGGCAATGCACGGCAAGGCAAGGAAAGGGTAACGCAAGGCAAGGCACGGTTAGGCGAGGCAAGGCTAAGGCACGACAACGCAAGGCTAGGCAATGCACGGAAGGCAAGCAAAGAGTAACGGAAGGCAAGGAATGCAAGGCAAAGCAAGGCAACGCAAACAAGGCTATGGCAAGTTGAAAAAAGGCTAAGGCACGACAACGCAAGCCTAGGCAATGCACGGAAGGCAAGCAAAGAGTAACGGAATGGAAGGAAGGCAAGGCAAAGTAAGGCAAAGCAAGCAAGGCTATGGCAAGGTGAAACAAGGCTAAGGCACCACAACGCACGGCTAGGCAATGCACGGTCAGCCAAGGAAAAGGTAACGCAAGGCAAGGCACTGTGAGGCAAGGCAAGGCTAATGCACGACAGCGCAAGGCTAGGCAATGCACGGAAGGCAAGCAAAGAGTAACGGAAACCAAGGAAGGCAAGGGAAACCAAGGCAAGGCAAGGGTAACGGAAGGAACGGCACGGCAAGGGGAAACAAGGCTAAGGCACGGCAACGCACGGCTAGGCAATGCACGGCAAGGCAAGCAAAGGGTAACGCAAGACAAGGCACGGTGAGGCAACGCAAGGCTGATGCACGACAACGCACGGCTAGGCAATGCACGGCAAGGCAAGGAAAGGGTAACGCAAGGCAAGGCACGGTCAGGCGAGGCAAGGGTAATGCACGACAACCCAAGGCTACGCAGTGCACGGCTAGGAAATGAAAGAGTAACGGAAGGCAAGGAAGGCAAGGGAAAGCAAGGCAAGGCAATGGTAACGGAAGGAACGGCACGGCAAGGGGAAACAAGGCTAAGGCAGGACAACGCACGGCTAGGCAATGCACTGCAAGGCAAGGAAAGGGTAACGCAAGGCAAGGCACGGTGAGGCAAGGCAAGGCTGATGCACGACAACGCACGGCTAGGCAATGCACCGAAGGCAAGCAAAGAGTAACGGAAGGCAAGGAATGCAAAGGAAAGCAGGGGAAGGCAAGGGTAACGAAAGGAACGGCACGGTAAGGGGAAACAAGGCTAAGGCACGACAACACAGGGCTAGGCAATGCACGGAAGGCAAGCAAAGAGTAACGGAAGGAAAGAAAGGCAAGGGAAAGCAAGGCAAGGCAAGGGTAACGGAAGGAACGGCACAGCAAGGGGAAACAAGGCTAAGGCACGGCAACGCACGGCTAGGCAATGCACGGCAAGGCAAGGAAAGGGTAACGCAAGGCAAGGCACGGTGAGGCAAGGCAAGGCTAAGGCACGACAACGCAAGGCTAGGCAATGCACGGAAGGCAAGGGAAAGCAGGGGAAGGCAAGGGTAACGGAAGGAACGGCACGGTAAGGGGAAACAAGGCTAAGGCACGACAACGCAGGGCTAGGCAATGCACGGCAAGTCAAGCAAAGGGTAACGCAAGGCAAGGCACGGTCAGGCGAGGCAAGGGTAATGCACGACAACGCAAGGCTACGCAGTGCAGGGCTAGGAAATGAAAGAGTAACGGAAGGAAAGGAAGGCAAGGCAAAGCAAGGCAAAGCAAGTGTAACAAAAGGCACGGCACGGCAAGGGGAAACAAGGCTAAGGCACGGCAACGCAAGGCTAAACAATGCACGGCCAGGCAAGGAAAGGGTAACGCAAGGCACGGCACGGTAAGGCAAGGCGAGGCTAATGCACGACAACGCACGGCTAGGCAATGCACGGCAAGGCAAGGAAAGGGTAACGCAAGGCAAGGCACGGTTAGGCGAGGCAAGGCTAAGGCACGACAACACAAGGCTAGGCAATGCACGGAAGGCAAGCAAAGAGTAACGGAAGGCAGGGAATGCAAGGCAAAGGAAGGCAACGCAAGCAAGGCTATGGCAAGGTGAAAAAAGGCTAAGGCACGACAACGCAAGGCTAGGCAATGCACGGAAGGCAAGGAAAGAGTAACAGAATGGAAGGAAGGCAAGGCAAAGCAAGGCAAAGCAAGCAAGGCTATGGCAAGGTGAAACAAGGCTAAGGCACCACAACGCACGGCTAGGCAATGCACGGCCAGCCAAGGAAAAGGTAACGCAAGGCAAGGCACTGTGAAGCAAGGCAAGGCTAATGCACGACAGCGCAAGGCTTGGCAATGCACGGAAGGCAAGCAAAGAGTAACGGAAACCAAGGAAGGCAAGGGAAAGCAAGGCAAGGCAGGGGTAACAGATGGATTGGCACGGCAAGGGGAAACAAGGCTAAGGCACGACAACACAGGGCTAGGCAATGCAGGGCAAGGCAAGGAAAGGGTAACGCCAGGCAAGGCACGGTCAGGCAAGGCAAGGCTAATGCACCACAAGGCAATGCTAGGCAGTGCACGGCAAGGCAAGGAAAGGGTAACGCAAGGCAAGGCACTGTCAGGCGAGGCAAGGCTAAGGCACGACAACGCAAGGCTAGGCAATACACGGAAGGAAAGCAAAGAGTAACGGAAGGCAAGGAAAGCAAGGGAAAGCAAGGCAAGGCAAGGGTAACAGAAGGATCGGCACTGGAAGGGAAAACAAGGCTAAGGCACGACAACACAGGGCTAGGCAATGCAGGGCAAGGCAAGGAAAGGGTAACGCAAGGCAAGGCACGGTTTGGGGAGGCAAGGCTAATGCACGACAACGCAAGGCTAGGCAATGCACGGAAGGCAAGCAAAGAGTAACGGAAGGCAAGGAAGGCAAGGCAAAGCAAGGCAACGCAAGCAAGGCTATGGCAAGGTGAAAAAAGGCTAAGACACGACAAAGCAAGGCTAGGCAATGCACGGAAGGCAAGCAACGAGTAACGGAAGGCAAGGAAGGCAAGGGAAAGCAAGGCAAGGCAGGAGTAACGGAAGGAACGGCACGGTAAGGGGAAACAAAGCTAAGGCACGACAATGCAGGGCTAGGCAATGCACGGCAAGGCAAGGAAAGGGTAATGCAAGGCAAGGCACGGTGAGGCAAGACAAGGCAAATGCACGACAACGCACGGCAGGCAATGCACGGCAAGGCAAGGAAAGGGTAACGCAAGGCAAGGCACGGTCATGCGAGGCAAGGCTAAGGCACGACAACGCAAGGCTACGCAGTGCAGGGCTAGGAAATGAAAGAGTAACGGAAGGAAAGGAAGGCAAGGCAAAGCAAGGCAAAGCAAGTGTAACAAAAGGCACGGCACGGCAAGGGGAAACAAGGCTAAGGCACGGCAATGCAAGGCTAAGCAATGCACGGCCAGGCAAGGAAAGGGTAACGCAAGGCAAGGCACGGTTTGGGGAGGCAAGGCTAATGCACGACAACGCAAGGCTAGGCAATGCACGGAAGGCAAGCAACGAGTAACGGAAGGCAAGGAAGGCAAGGGAAAGTAAGGCAAGGCAGGGGTAACGGAAGGAACGGCACGGTAAGGGGAAACAAACCTAAGGCACGACAATGCAGGGCTAGGCAATGCACGGCAAGGCAAGGAAAGGGTAACGCAAGGCAAGGCACGGTGAGGCAAGACAAGGCAAATGCACGATAACGCACGGCAGGCAATGCACGGCAACGCAAGGAAAGGGTAACGCAAGGCAAGGCACGGTCAGGCGAGGCAAGGCTAAGGCACGACAACGCAAGGTTAGGCAATGCACGGAAGGCAAGCAAAGAGTAACGGAAGGCAAGGAGGGCCAGGGAAAGCAGGGGAAGGCAAGGGTAACGGAAGGAACGGCACGGCAAGGGGAAACAAGGCTAAGGCACGGCAACGCACGGCTAGGCAATGCACGGCAAGGCAAGGAAAGGGTAACGCAAGACAAGGCACGGTGAGGCCACGCAAGGCTGATGCACGACAACGCACGGCTAGGCAATGCACGGAAGGCAAGCAAAGAGTAACGGAAGGCAAGGAATGCAAAGGAAAGCAGGGGAAGGCAAGGGTAACGAAAGGAACGGCACGGTAAGGGGAAACAAGGCTAAGGCACGACAACACAGGGCTAGGCAATGCACGGAAGGCAAGCAAAGAGTAACGGAAGGAAAGAAAGTCAAGGGAAAGCAAGGCAAGGCAAGGGTAACGGAAGGAACGGCACAGCAAGGGGAAACAAGGCTAAGGCACGGCAACGCACGGCTAGGCAATGCACGGCAAGGCAAGGAAAGGGTAACGCAAGGCAAGGCACGGTCAGGCGAAGCAAGGCTAAGGCACGACAACGCAAGGCTAGGCAATGCACGGAAGGCAAGCAAAGAGTAACGGAAGGCAAAGAGGGCAAGGGAAAGCAGGGGAAGGCAAGGGTAACGGAAGGAACGGCACGGTAAGGGGAAACAAGGCTAAGGCACGACAACGCAGGGCTAGGCAATGCACGGCAAGTCAAGCAAAGGGTAACGCAAGGCAAGGCACGGTCAGGCGAGGCAAGGGTAATGCACGACAACGCAAGGCTACGCAGTGCACGGCTAGGAAATGAAAGAGTAACGGAAGGAAAGGAAGGCAAGGCAAAGCAAGGCAAGGCAAGTGTAACAAAAGGCACGGCACGGCAAGGGGAAACAAGGCTAAGGCACGGCAACGCAAGGCTAAGCAATGCACGGCCAGGCAAGGAAAGGGTAACGCAAGGCACGGCACGGTAAGGCAAGGCGAGGCTAATGCACGACAACGCACGGCTAGGCAATGCACGGCAAGGCAAGGAAAGGGTAACGCAAGGCAAGGCACGGTTAGGCGAGGCAAGGCTAAGGCACGACAACGCAAGGCTAGGCAATGCACGGAAGGCAAGCAAAGAGTAACGGAAGGCAGGGAATGCAAGGCAAAGGAAGGCAACGCAAGCAAGGCTAGGGCAAGGTGAAAAAAGGCTAAGGCACGACAACGCAAGGCTAGGCAATGCACGGAAGGCAAGCAAAGAGTAACGGAATGGAAGGAAGGCAAGGCAAAGCAAGGCAAAGCAAGGAAGGCTATGGCAAGGTGAAACAAGGCTAAGGCACCACAACGCACGGCTAGGCAATTCACGGCCAGCCAAGGAAAAGGTAACGCAAGGTAAGGCACTGTGAAGCAAGGCAAGGCTAATGCACGACAGCGCAAGGCTTGGCAATGCACGGAAGGCAAGCAAAGAGTAACGGAAACCAAGGAAGGCAAGGGAAAGCAAGGCAAGGCAGGGGTAACAGAAGGATCGGCACGGCAAGGGGAAACAAGGCAAAGGCACGACAACACAGGGCTAGGCAATGCAGGGCAAGGCAAGGAAAGGGTAACGCCCGGCAAGGCACGGTCAGGCAAGGCAAGGCTAATGCACGACAAGGCAAGGCTAGGCAATGCACGGAAGGCAAGCAAAGAGTAACGGAAGGCAAGGCAAAGCAAGGCAACGCAAGCAAGGCTATGGCAAGGTGAAAAAAGACTAAGACACGACAACGCAAGGCTAGGCAATGCACGGAAGGCAAGCAAAGAGTAACGGAAGGCAAGGAATGCAAAGGAAAGCAGGGGAAGGCAAGGGTAACGAAAGGAACGGCACGGTAAGGGGAAACAAGGCTAAGGCACGTCAACACAGGGCTAGGCAATGCACAGAAGGCAAGCAAAGAGTAACGGAAGGAAAGAAAGGCAAGGGAATGCAACGCAAGGCAAGGGTAACGGAAGGAACGGCACAGCAAGGGGAAACAAGGCTAAGGCACGGCAACGCACGGCTAGGCAATGCACGGCAAGGCAAGGAAAGGGTAACGCAAGGAAAGGCACCGTCAGGCGAGGCAAGGCTGAGGCACGACAACGCAAGTCTAGGCAATGCACGGAAGGCAAGCAAAGAGTAACGAAACGCAAGGAAGGCAAGGGAAACCAAGGCAAGGCAAGGTTAACGGAAGGAACGGCACGGCAAGGGGAAACAAGGCTAAGGCACGGCAACGCAGGGCTAGGCAATGCACGGCAAGGCAAGGAAAGGGTAACGCAAGACAAGGCACGGTAAGGCAAGGCGAGGCTAATGCACGACAACGCACGGCTAGGCAATGCACGGCAAGGCAAGGAAAGGGTAACGCAAGGCAAGGCACGCTTAGGCGAGGCAAGGCTAAGGCACGACAACGCAAGGCTAGGCAATGCACGGAAGGCAAGCAAAGAGTAACGGAAGGCAAGGAATGCAAGGCAAAGCAAGGAAACGCAAAGAAGCCTATGGCAAGGTGAAAAAAGGCTAAGGCACGACAACGCAAGCCTAGACAATGCACGGAAGGCAAGCAAAGAGTAACGGAATGGAAGGAAGGCAAGGCAAAGCAAGGCAAAGCAAGCAAGGCTATGGCAAGCTGAAACAAGGCTAAGGCACCACAACGCACGGCTAGGCAATGCACGGCCAGCCAGGAAAAGGTAACGCAAGGCAAGGCACTGTGAGGCAAGGCAAGGCTAATGCACGACAGCGCAAGTCTAGGCAATGCACGGAAGGCAAGCAAAGAGTAACGGAAACCAAGGAAGTCAAGGGAAATCAAGGCAAGGCAAGGGTAAGGGAAGGAACGGCACGGCAAGGGGAAACAAGGCTAAGGCACGACAACGCACGGCTAGGTAATGCACGGCAAGGCAAAGAAAGGGTAACGCCAGGCAAGGCACGGTGAGGCAAGGCAAGGCTAATGCACGACAAGGCAAGGCTAGGCAGTGCACGGCAAGGCAAGGAAAGGGTAACGCAAGGCAAGGCACTGTCAGGCGAGGCAAGGCCAAGGCACGACAACGCAAGGCTAGGCAATGCACGGAAGGAAAGCAACGAGCAACGGAAGGCAAGGAAAGCAAGGGAAAGCAAGGCAAGGCAAGGGTAACGGAAGGAACGGCACGGCAAGGGGAAACAAGGCTAAGGCACGACAACACAAGGCGAGGCAATGCAAGGCAAGGCAAGGAAAGGGTAACGCAAGGCAAGGCACGGTTTGGGGAGGGAAGGCTAATGCACGACAACGCAAGGCTAGGCAATGCACGGAAGGGAAGCAAAGAGTAACGGAAGGCAAGGAATGCAAGGCAAAGCAAGGCAACGCAAGCAAGGCTATGGCAAGGTGAAAAAAGGCTAAGGCACGACCACGCAAGGCTAGGCAATGCACGGAAGGCAAGCAAAGAGTAACTGAAGGCACGGAAGGCAAGGCAAAGCAAGGCAACGCAAGCAAGCCTATAGCAAGGTGAAACACGGCTAAGGCACGACAACGCAAGGCTAGGCAATTAACGGAAGGCAAGCAAAGATTAACTGAAGGCAAGGAAGGCAAGGGAAAGCAAGGGAAGGCAAGGGCAACGGAAGGAACGGCTCGGTAAGGGGAAACAAAGCTAAGGCACGACAACGCAAGGCTAGGCAATGCACGGCCAGGCAAGGAAAGGGTAACGCAAGGCAAGGCACGGTAAGGCAAGACAAGGCTAATGCACGACAACGCACGGCTAGGCAATGCACTGCAAGGCAAGGAACGGGTAACGCAAGGCAAGGCACGGTAAGGCAAGGCAAGGCTAAGGAACGACAACGCACGGCTAGGCAATGCACGGAAGGCAAGCAAAGAGTAACGGAAGGCAAGGAATGCAAAGGAAAGCAGGGGAAGGCAAGGGTAACGGAAGGAACGGCACAGCAAGGGGAATCAAGGCTAAGGCACGACAACACAAGGCGAGGCAATGCAAGGCAAGGCAAGGAAAGGGTAACGCAAGGCAAGGCACGGTTTGGGGAGGGAAGGCTAATGCACGACAACGCAAGGCTAGGCAATGCACGGAAGGGAAGCAAAGAGTAACGGAAGGCAAGGAATGCAAGGCAAAGCAAGGCAACGCAAGCAAGGCTATGGCAAGGTGAAAAAAGGCTAAGGCACGACCACGCAAGGCTAGGCAATGCACGGAAGGCAAGCAAAGAGTAACTGAAGGCAAGGAAGGCAAGGCAAAGCAAGGCAACGCAAGCAAGCCTATAGCAAGGTGAAACACGGCTAAGGCACGACAACGCAAGGCTAGGCAATGAACGGAAGGCAAGCAAAGATTAACTGAAGGCAAGGAAGGCAAGGGAAAGCAAGGGAAGGCAAGGGCAACGGAAGGAACGGCTCGGTAAGGGGAAACAAAGCTAAGGCACGACAATGCAGGGCTAGGCAATGCACGGCCAGGCAAGGAAAGGGTAACGCAAGGCAAGGCACGGTAAGGCAAGACAAGGCTAATGCACGACAACGCACGGCTAGGCAATGCACTGCAAGGCAAGGAACGGGTAACTCAAGGCAAGGCACGGTGAGGCAAGGCAAGGCTGATGCACGACAACGCACGGCTAGGCAATTCACGGCAAGGCAAGGAAAGTTTAACGCAAGGCAAGGCACGGTCAGGCGAGGCTAGGCTAAGGCACGACAACGCAAGGCTAGGCAATGCACGGATGGCAAGCAAAGAGTAACGGAAGGCAAGAAATGCAAGGGAAACCAGGGGAAGGCAAGGGTAACGAAAGGAACGGCACGGTAAGGGGAAACAAGGCTAAGGCACGACAACACAGGGCTAGGCAATGCAGGGCAATGCAAGGTAAGGGTAACGGAAGGCAAGGCACGGTCAGGCGAGGCAAGGCTAAGGCAAGACAACGCAAGGCTAGGCAATGCTCGGAAGGCAAGCAAAGAGTAACGGAAGGCAAGGAAGGCAAGGCAAAGCATGGCAAGGCAAGTGTAACAACAGGCACGGCATGGCAAGGGGAAACAAGGCTAAGGCACGACAACGCAAGGCTAAGCAATGCAGGGCCAGGCAAGGAAAGGGTAACGCAAGGTAAGGCACGGTAATGCAAGGCGAGGCAAATGCACGACAACGTACGGCTAGGCAATGCACGGCAAGGCAAGGAAAGGGTAACGCAAGGCAAGGCACGGTTAGGCGAGGCATGGCTAAGGCACGACAACGCAAGGCTAGGCAATGCACGGAAGACAAGCAAACAGTAACGGAAGGCAAGGAATGCAAGGGAAAGCAGGGGAAGGCAAGGGTAACGAAAGGAACGAGACGGTAAGGGGAATCAAGGCTAAGGCACGACAACACAGGGCTAGGCAATGCAGGGCAAGGCAAGGAAAGGGTAACGCAAGGCAAGGCACGGTTTGGGGAGGCCAGGCTAATGCACGACAACGCAAGGCTAGGCAATGCACGGAAGGCAAGCAAAGAGTAACGGAAGGCAAGGAAGGCAACGGAAAGCAAGGCAAGGCAAGTGTAACAAAAGGCACGGCACGGCAAGGGGAAACAAGGCTAAGGCACGGCAACGCAAGGCTAAGCAATGCACGGCCAGGCAAGGAAAGGGTAACGGAAGGCAAGGCACGGTAATGCAAGGCGAGGCTAATGCACGACAACGTACGGCTAGGCAATGCACGGCAAGGCAAGGAAAGGGTAACGCAAGGCAAGGCACGGTTAGGCGAGGCATGGCTAAGGCACGACAACGCAAGGCTAGGCAATGCACGGAAGACAAGTAAAGAGTAACGGAAGGCAAGGAATGCAAGGCAAAGCAAGGCAACGCAAACAAGTCTATGGCAAGGTGAAAAAAGGCTAAGGCACGACAACGCAAGGCTAGGCAATGCACGGAAGGCAAGGAAAGAGTAACGGAATGGAAGGAAGGCAAGGCAAAGCAAGGCAAAGCAAGCAAGGCTATGGCAAGGTGAAACAAGGCTAAGGCAGCACAACGCACTGCTAGGCAATGCACGGCAAGCCAAGGAACAGGTAACGCAAGGCAAGGCACTGTGAGGCAAGGCAAGGCTAATGCACGACAGCGCAAGGCTAGGCAATGCACGGAAGGCAAGCAAAGAGTAACGGAAACCAAGGAAGGCAAGGGAAAGCAAGGCAAGGCAAGGGTAACGGAAGGAACGGCACGGCAAGGGGAAACAAGGGAAATGCACGACAACGCACGGCTAGGCAATGCACGGCAAGGCAAAGAAAGGGTAACGCCAGGCAAGGCACGGTCAGGCAAGGCAAGGCTAATGCACGACAAGGCAAGGCTAGGCAGTGCACGGCAAGGCAAGGAAAGGGTAACGCAAGGCAAGGCACTGTCAGGCGAGGCAAGGCAAAGGCACGACAACGCAAGGCTAGGCAATGCACGGAAGGAAAGCAAAGAGTAACGGAAGGCAAGGAAATCAAGGGAAAGCAAGGCAAGGCAAGGGTAACGTAAGGAACGGCACGGCAAGGGGAAACATGGCTAAGGCACGACAACACAGGGCTAAGCAATGCAGGGCAAGGCAAGGAAAGGGTAACGCAAGGCAAGGCACGGTAATGCAAGGCGAGGCTAATGCACGACAACGTACGGCTAGGCAATGCACGGCAAGGCAAGGAAAGGGTAACGCAAGGCAAGGCACGGTTAGGCGAGGCATGGCTAAGGCACGACAACGCAAGGCTAGGCAATGCACGGAAGACAAGTAAAGAGTAACGGAAGGCAAGGAATGCAAGGCAAAGCAAGGCAACGCAAACAAGTCTATGGCAAGGTGAAAAAAGGCTAAGGCACGACAACGCAAGGCTAGGCAATGCACGGAAGGCAAGGAAAGAGTAACGGAATGGAAGGAAGGCAAGGCAAAGCAAGGCAAAGCAAGCAAGGCTATGGCAAGGTGAAACAAGGCTAAGGCAGCACAACGCACGGCTAGGCAATGCACGGCAAGCCAAGGAACAGGTAACGCAAGGCAAGGCACTGTGAGGCAAGGCAAGGCTAATGCACGACAGCGCAAGGCTAGGCAATGCACGGAAGGCAAGCAAAGAGTAACGGAAACCAAGGAAGGCAAGGGAAAGCAAGGCAAGGCAAGGGTAACGGAAGGAACGGCACGGCAAGGGGAAACAAGGGTAAGGCACGACAACGCATGGCTAGGCAATGCACGGCAAGGCAAGGAAAGGGTAACGCCAGGCAAGGCACGGTCAGGCAAGGCAAGGCTAATGCACGACAAGGCAAGGCTAGGCAGTGCACGGCAAGGCAAGGAAAGGGTAACGCAAGGCAAGGCACTGTCAGGCGAGGCAAGGCAAAGGCACGACAACGCAAGGCTAGGCAATGCACGGAAGGAAAGCAAAGAGTAACGGAAGGCAAGGAAAGCAAGGGAAAGCAAGGCAAGGCAAGGGTAACGTAAGGAACGGCACGGCAAGGGGAAACATGGCTAAGGCACGACAACACAGGGCTAGGCAATGCAGGGCAAGGCAAGGAAAGGGTAACGCAAGGCAAGGCAGGGTTTGGGGAGTCAAGGCTAATGCACGACAACGCAAGGCTAGGCAATGCACGGGAGGCAAGCAAAGAGTAACGGAAGGCAAGGAATGCAAGGCAAAGCAAGGCAACGCAAGCAAGGCTATGGCAAGGTGAAAAAAGGCTAAGGCACGACCACGCAAGGCTAGGCAATGCACGGAAGGCAAGCAAAGTGTAACGGAAGGCACGGAAGGCAAGGCAAAGCAAGGCAACGCAAGCAAGCCTATGGCAAGGTGAAACACGGCTAAGGCACGACAACGCAAAGCTAGGCAATGAACGGAAGGCAAGCAAAGAGTAACGGAAGGCAAGGAAGGCAAGGGAAAGCAAGGCAAGGCAAGGGTAACGGAAGGAACGGCACGGCAAGGGGAAACAAGGCTAAGGCACGACAACGCACGGCTAGGCAATGCACGGCAAGGCAAGGAAAGGGTAACGCCAGGCAAGGCACGGTCAGGCAAGGCAAGGCTAATGCACGACAAGGCAAGGCTAGGCAGTGCACAGCAAACAAGGAAAGGGTAACGCAAGGCAAGGCACTGTCAGGCGAGGCAAGGCTACGGCACGACAACGCAAGGCTAGGCAATGCACGGAAGGAAAGCAAAGAGTAACGGAAGGAAAGGAAAGCAAGGGAAAGCAAGGCAAGGTAAGGTAACGCAAGGCAAGGCACGGTGAGGCAAGGCAAGGCTGATGCACGACAACGCACGGCTAGGCAATTCACGGCAAGGCAAGGAAAGTGTAACGCAAGGCAAGGCACGGTCAGGCGAGGCAAGGCTAAGGCACGACAACGCAAGGCTAGGCAATGCACGGAAGGCAAGCAAAGAGTAACGGAAGGCAAGGAAAGCAAGGGAAAGCAAGGCAAGGGAAGGGTAACGTAAGGAACGGCACGGCAAGGGGAAACAAGGCTAAGGCACGACAACACAGGGCTAGGCAATGCAGGGAAAGGCAAGGAAAGGGTAACGCAAGGCAAGGCACGGTTTGGGGAGTAAAGGCTAATGCACGACAACGCAAGGCTAGGCAATGCACGGAAGGCAAGCAAAGAGTAACGGAAGGCAAGGAATGCAAGGCAAAGCAAGGCAACGCAAGCAAGGCTATGGCAAGGTGAAAAAAGGCTAAGGCACGACCACGCAAGGCTAGGCAATGCACGGAAGGCAAGCAAAGAGTAACGGAAGGCAAGGAAGGCAAGGCAAAGCAAGGCAACGCAAGCAAGCCTATGGCAAGGTGAAAAAAGGCTAAGACACGACAACGCAAGGCTTGGCAATGCACGGAAGGCAAGCAAAGAGTAACGGAAGGCAAGGAAGGCAAGGGAAAGCAAGGCAAGGGTAACCGAAGGAACGGCACGGCAACGGGAAACAAAGCTAAGGCATGACAATGCAGGGCTAGGCAGTGCATGGCAAGGCAAGGAAAGGGTAACGAAAGGCAAGGCACGGTGACGCAAGACAAGGCAAATGCACGACAACGCACGGCAAGGCAATGCACGGCAAGGCAAGGAAAGGGTACCGCAAGGCAAGGCACGGTCAGGCGAGGCAAGGCTAAGGCACGACAACGCAAGGCTAGGCAATGCACGGAAGGCAAGCAAAGAGTAACGGAACGCAAGGAAGGCAAGGGAAACCAAGGCAAGGGAAGGGTAACGGAAGGAACGGCTCGGCAAGGGGAAACAAGGCTAAAGCACGGCAACGCACCGCTAGGCAATGCACGGCCAGGCAAGGAAAGGGTAACGCAAGGCAAAGCTCTGTCAGGCGAGGCAAGGCTAAGGCACGACAACGGAAGGCTAGGCAATGCACGGAAGGTAAGCAAGGAGTAACGGAAACCAAGGAAGGCAAGGGAAAGGAAGGCAAGGCAAGGGTAACGGAAGGAACGGCACGGCAAGGGGAAACAATGCTAAGGCACGACAACGCACGGCTAGGCAATGCACGGCAAGGCAAGGAAAGGGTAACGCTAGGCAAGGCACGGTCAGGCAAGGCAAGGCTAATGCACGACAAGGGAAGGCTAGGCAGTGCACGGCAAGGCAAGGAAAGGGTAACGCAAGGCAAGGCACTGTCAGGCGAGGCAAGGCTAAGGCACGACAACGCAAGGCTAGGCAATGCACGGAAGGAAAGCAAAGAGTAACGGAAGACAAGGAAAGCAAGGGAAAGCAAGGCAAGGCAAGGGTAACGGAAGGAACAGCACGGCAAGGGGAAACAAGGCTAAGGCACGACAACACAGGGCTAGGCAATGCAGGGCAAGGCAAGGAAAGGGTAACGCAAGGCAAGGCACGGTTTGTGGAGGCAAGGCTAATGCACGACAACGCAAGGCTAGGCAATGCACGGAAGGCAAGCAAAGAGTAACGGAAGGCAAGGAATGCAAGGCAAAGCAAGGCAACGCAAGCAAGGCTATGGCAAGGTGAAAAAAGGCTAAGGCACGACCACGCAAGGCTAGGCAATGCACGGAAGGCAAGCAAAGAGTAACTGAAGGCACGGAAGGCAAGGCAAAGCAAGGCAACGCAAGCAAGCCTATGGCAAGGTGAAACACGGCTAAGGCACGACAACGCAAGGCTAGGCAATGAACGGAAGGCAAGCAAAGATTAACTGAAGGCAAGGAAGGCAAGGGAAAGCAAGGGAAGGCAAGGGCAACGGAAGGAACGGCTCGGTAAGGGGAAACAAAGCTAAGGCACGACAATGCAGGGCTAGGCAATGCACGGCCAGGCAAGGAAAGGGTAACGCAAGGCAAGGCACGGTAAGGCAAGACAAGGCTAATGCACGACAACGCACGGCTAGGCAATGCACGGCAATGCAAGGAAAGGGTAACGCAAGGCAAGGCACGGTCAGGCGAGGCAAGGCTAAGGCACGACAACGCAAGGCTAGGCAATGCACGGATGGCAAGCAAAGAGTAACGGAAGGCAAGAAATGCAAGGGAAACCAGGGGAAGGCAAGGGTAACGAAAGGAACGGCACGGTAAGGGGAAACAAGGCTAAGGCACGACAACACAGGGCTAGGCAATGCAGGGCAATGCAAGGTAAGGGTAACGGAAGGCAAGGAAGGCAACGGAAAGCAAGGCAAGGCAAGTGTAACAAAAGGCACGGCACGGCAAGGGGAAACAAGGCTAAGGCACGGCAACGCAAGGCTAAGCAATGCACGGCCAGGCAAGGAAAGGGTAACGGAAGGCAAGGCACGGTAATGCAAGGCGAGGCTAATGCACGACAACGTACGGCTAGGCAATGCACGGCAAGGCAAGGAAAGGGTAACGCAAGGCAAGGCACGGTTAGGCGAGGCATGGCTAAGGCACGACAACGCAAGGCTAGGCAATGCACGGAAGACAAGTAAAGAGTAACGGAAGGCAAGGAATGCAAGGCAAAGCAAGGCAACGCAAACAAGTCTATGGCAAGGTGAAAAAAGGCTAAGGCACGACAACGCAAGGCTAGGCAATGCACGGAAGGCAAGGAAAGAGTAACGGAATGGAAGGAAGGCAAGGCAAAGCAAGGCAAAGTAAGCAAGGCTATGGCAAGGTGAAACAAGGCTAAGGCAGCACAACGCACGGCTAGGCAATGCACGGCAAGCCAAGGAACAGGTAACGCAAGGCAAGGCACTGTGAGGCAAGGCAAGGCTAATGCACGACAGCGCAAGGCTAGGCAATGCACGGAAGGCAAGCAAAGAGTAACGGAAACCAAGGAAGGCAAGGGAAAGCAAGGCAAGGCAAGGGTAACGGAAGGAACGGCACGGCAAGGGGAAACAAGGGAAATGCACGACAACGCACGGCTAGGCAATGCACGGCAAGGCAAAGAAAGGGTAACGCCAGGCAAGGCACGGTCAGGCAAGGCAAGGCTAATGCACGACAAGGCAAGGCTAGGCAGTGCACGGCAAGGCAAGGAAAGGGTAACGCAAGGCAAGGCACTGTCAGGCGAGGCAAGGCAAAGGCACGACAACGCAAGGCTAGGCAATGCACGGAAGGAAAGCAAAGAGTAACGGAAGGCAAGGAAATCAAGGGAAAGCAAGGCAAGGCAAGGGTAACGTAAGGAACGGCACGGCAAGGGGAAACATGGCTAAGGCACGACAACACAGGGCTAAGCAATGCAGGGCAAGGCAAGGAAAGGGTAACGCAAGGCAAGGCACGGTAATGCAAGGCGAGGCTAATGCACGACAACGTACGGCTAGGCAATGCACGGCAAGGCAAGGAAAGGGTAACGCAAGGCAAGGCACGGTTTGGGGAGTCAAGGCTAATGCACGACAACGCAAGGCTAGGCAATGCACGGGAGGCAAGCAAAGAGTAACGGAAGGCAAGGAATGCAAGGCAAAGCAAGGCAACGCAAGCAAGGCTATGGCAAGGTGAAAAAAGGCTAAGGCACGACCACGCAAGGCTAGGCAATGCACGGAAGGCAAGCAAAGTGTAACGGAAGGCACGGAAGGCAAGGCAAAGCAAGGCAACGCAAGCAAGCCTATGGCAAGGTGAAACACGGCTAAGGCACGACAACGCAAAGCTAGGCAATGAACGGAAGGCAAGCAAAGAGTAACGGAAGGCAAGGAAGGCAAGGGAAAGCAAGGCAAGGCAAGGGTAACGGAAGGAACGGCACGGCAAGGGGAAACAAGGCTAAGGCACGACAACGCACGGCTAGGCAATGCACGGCAAGGCAAGGAAAGGGTAACGCCAGGCAAGGCACGGTCAGGCAAGGCAAGGCTAATGCACGACAAGGCAAGGCTAGGCAGTGCACAGCAAACAAGGAAAGGGTAACGCAAGGCAAGGCACTGTTAGGCGAGGCAAGGCTACGGCACGACAACGCAAGGCTAGGCAATGCACGGAAGGAAAGCAAAGAGTAACGGAAGGAAAGGAAAGCAAGGGAAAGCAAGGCAAGGTAAGGTAACGCAAGGCAAGGCACGGTGAGGCAAGGCAAGGCTGATGCACGACAACGCACGGCTAGGCAATTCACGGCAAGGCAAGGAAAGTGTAACGCAAGGCAAGGCACGGTCAGGCGAGGCAAGGCTAAGGCACGACAACGCAAGGCTAGGCAATGCACGGAAGGCAAGCAAAGAGTAACGGAAGGCAAGGAAAGCAAGGGAAAGCAAGGCAAGGCAAGGGTAACGTAAGGAACGGCACGGCAAGGGGAAACAAGGCTAAGGCACGACAACACAGGGCTAGGCAATGCAGGGAAAGGCAAGGAAAGGGTAACGCAAGGCAAGGCACGGTTTGGGGAGTAAAGGCTAATGCACGACAACGCAAGGCTAGGCAATGCACGGAAGGCAAGCAAAGAGTAACGGAAGGCAAGGAATGCAAGGCAAAGCAAGGCAACGCAAGCAAGGCTATGGCAAGGTGAAAAAAGGCTAAGGCACGACCACGCAAGGCTAGGCAATGCACGGAAGGCAAGCAAAGAGTAACGGAAGGCAAGGAAGGCAAGGCAAAGCAAGGCAACGCAAGCAAGGCTATGGCAAGGTGAAAAAAGGCTAAGACACGACAACGCAAGGCTTGGCAATGCACGGAAGGCAAGCAAAGAGTAACGGAAGGCAAGGAAGGCAAGGGAAAGGAAGGCAAGGGTAACCGAAGGAACGGCACGGCAACGGGAAACAAAGCTAAGGCATGACAATGCAGGGCTAGGCAGTGCATGGCAAGGCAAGGAAAGGGTAACGAAAGGCAAGGCACGGTGACGCAAGACAAGGCAAATGCACGACAACGCACGGCTAGGCAATGCACGGCAAGGCAAGGAAAGGGTACCGCAAGGCAAGGCACGGTCAGGCGAGGCAAGGCTAAGGCACGACAACGCAAGGCTAGGCAATGCACGGAAGGCAAGCAAAGAGTAACGGAACGCAAGGAAGGCAAGGGAAACCAAGGCAAGGGAAGGGTAACGGAAGGAACGGCTCGGCAAGGGGAAACAAGGCTAAAGCACGGCAACGCACCGCTAGGCAATGCACGGCCAGGCAAGGAAAGGGTAACGCAAGGCAAAGCTCTGTCAGGCGAGGCAAGGCTAAGGCACGACAACGGAAGGCTAGGCAATGCACGGAAGGTAAGCAAGGAGTAACGGAAACCAAGGAAGGCAAGGGAAAGGAAGGCAAGGCAAGGGTAACGGAAGGAACGGCACGGCAAGGGGAAACAATGCTAAGGCACGACAACGCACGGCTAGGCAATGCACGGCAAGGCAAGGAAAGGGTAACGCTAGGCAAGGCACGGTCAGGCAAGGCAAGGCTAATGCACGACAAGGGAAGGCTAGGCAGTGCACGGCAAGGCAAGGAAAGGGTAACGCAAGGCAAGGCACTGTCAGGCGAGGCAAGGCTAAGGCACGACAACGCAAGGCTAGGCAATGCACGGAAGGAAAGCAAAGAGTAACGGAAGGCAAGGAAAGCAAGGGAAAGCAAGGCAAGGCAAGGGTAACGGAAGGAACGGCACGGCAAGGGGAAACAAGGCTAAGGCACGACAACACAGGGCTAGGCAATGCAGGGCAAGGCAAGGAAAGGGTAACGCAAGGCAAGGCACGGTTTGTGGAGGCAAGGCTAATGCACGACAACGCAAGGCTAGGCAATGCACGGAAGGCAAGCAAAGAGTAACGGAAGGCAAGGAATGCAAGGCAAAGCAAGGCAACGCAAGCAAGGCTATGGCAAGGTGAAAAAAGGCTAAGGCACGACCACGCAAGGCTAGGCAATGCACGGAAGGCAAGCAAAGAGTAACTGAAGGCACGGAAGGCAAGGCAAAGCAAGGCAACGCAAGCAAGCCTATGGCAAGGTGAAACACGGCTAAGGCACGACAACGCAAGGCTAGGCAATGAACGGAAGGCAAGCAAAGATTAACTGAAGGCAAGGAAGGCAAGGGAAAGCAAGGGAAGGCAAGGGCAACGGAAGGAACGGCTCGGTAAGGGGAAACAAAGCTAAGGCACGACAATGCAGGGCTAGGCAATGCACGGCCAGGCAAGGAAAGGGTAACGCAAGGCAAGGCACGGTAAGGCAAGACAAGGCTAATGCACGACAACGCACGGCTAGGCAATGCACGGCAATGCAAGGAAAGGGTAACGCAAGGCAAGGCACGGTCAGGCGAGGCAAGGCTAATGCACGACAACGCAAGGCTAGGCAATGCACGGAAGGCAAGCAAAGAGTAACGGAAGGCAAGGAAGGCAAGGGAAACCAAGGCAAGGCAAGTGTAACGGAAGGAACGGCTCGGCAAGGGGAAACAAGGCTAAGGCACGGCATCGCAGGGCTAGGCAATGCACGGCAAGGCAAGGAAAGGGTAACGAAAGGCAAGGCACTGTCAGGCGAGGCAAAGCTAATGCACGACATCGCAAGGCTAGGCAGTGCACGGCTAGGCAAGGAAAGAGTAACGGAAGGAAAGGAAGGCAAGGCAAAGCATGGCAAGGCAAGTGTAACAACAGGCACGGCATGGCAAGGGGAAACAAGGCTAAGGCACGACAACGCAAGGCTAGGCAATGCACGGAAGGCAAGCAAAGAGTAACGGAAGGCAAGGAATGCAAAGGAAAGCAGGGGAAAACAAGGGTAACGAAAGGAACGGCACGGTAAGGGGAAACAAGGCTAAGGCACGACAACACAGGGCTAGGCAATGCAGGGCAATGCAAGGTAAGGGTAACGCAAGGCAAGGTACGGTCAGCCGAGGCAAGGCTAAGGCAAGACAACGCAAGGCTAGGCAATGCACGGAAGGCAAGCAAAGAGTAACGGAACGCAAGGAAGGCAAGGGAAAACAAGGCAAGGCAAGGTTAACGTAAGGAACGGCACGGCAAGGGGAAACAAGGCTAAGGCACGACAACGCAAGGCTAGGCAATGCACGGAAGGCAAGCAAAGAATAACGGAATGGAAGGAAGGCAAGGCAAAGCAAGGCAAAGCAAGCAAGGCTATGGCAAGGTGAAACAAGGCTAAGGCACCACAACGCACGGCTAGGCAATGCACGGCCAGCCAAGGAAAAGGTAACGCAAGGCAAGGCGCTATGACGCAAGGCAAGGCTAATGCACGACAGCGCAAGGCTAGGCAATGCACGGAAGGCAAGCAAAGAGTAACGGAAACCAAGGAAGGCAAGGGAAAGCAAGGCAAGGCAAGGGTAACGGAAGGAACGGCACGGTAAGGGGAAACAAAGCTAAGGCACGACAATGCAGGGCTAGGCAATGCACGGCAAGGCAAGTAAAGGGTAACGCAAGGCAAGGCACGGTGAGGCAAGGCAAGGCAAATGCACGACAACGCACGGCTAGGCAATGCACGGCAAGGCAAGGAAAGGGTACCGCAAGGCAAGGCACGGTCAGGCGAGGCAAGGCTAAGGCACGACAACGCAAGGCTAGGCAATGCACGGAAGGCAAGCAAAGAGTAACGGAACGCAAGGAAGGCAAGGGAAAGCAACGCAAGGCAAGGTTAACGGAAGGAACGGCACGGCAAGGGGAAACAAGGCTAAGGCACGACAACGCACGGCTTGGCAATGCACTGCAAGGCAAGGAAAGGGTAACGCAAGGCAAGGCACGGTCAGGCGAGGCAAGGCTAAGGCACGACAACGCAAGGCTAGGCAATGCACGGAAGGCAAGCAAAGAGTAACGGAACGCAAGGAAGGCAAGGGAAAGCAACGCAAGGCAAGGTTAACGGAAGGAACGGCACGGCAAGGGGAAACAAGGCTAAGGCACGGCAACGCACGGCTAGGCAATGCAGGGCAAGGCAAGGAAATGGTAACGCAAGTCAAGCCACCGTTTGGGGAGGCAAGGCTAATGCACGACAACGCAAGGCTAGGCAGTGCACGGCTAGGCAAGGAAAGAGTAACGGAAGGAAAGGAAGGCAAGGCAAAGCAAGGCAAGGCAAGTGTAAGAAAAGGCAAGGCACGGCAAGGGGAAACAAGGCTAAGGAACGGCAACGCACGGCTAGGCAATGCACGGCCAGGCAAGGAAAGGGTAACGCAAGGCAAGGCACGGTAAAGCAAGACAAGGCTAATGCACGACAACGCACGGCTAGGCAATGCACGGCAAGGCAAGGAAAGGGTAACGCAAGGCAAGGCACGGTCAGGCGAGGCAAGGCTAATGCACGACAACGCAAGGCTAGGCAATGCACGGAAGGCAAGCAAAGAGTAACGGAAGGCAAGGAAGGCAAGGCAAAGCAAGGCAAAGCAAGCAAGGTTATGGCAAGGTGAAACAAGGCTAAGGCACGACAACGGACGGCTAGGCAATGCACGGCCAACCAAGGAAAAGGTAACGCAAGGCAAGGCACGGTGAGGCAAGGCAAGGCTAATGCACGACAGCGCAAGGCTAGGCAATGCACGGAAGGCAAGCAAAGAGTAACGGAAACCAAGGAAGGCAAGGGAAAGCAAGGCAAGGCAAGGGTAACGGAAGGAACGGCACGGCAAGGGGAAACAAGGCTAAGGCACGACAACGCACGGCTAGGCAATGCACGGCAAGGCAAGGAAAGGGTAACGCTAATCAAGGCACGGTCAGGCAAGGCAAGGCTAATGCACGACAAGGCAAGGCTAGGCAGTGCACGGCAAGGCAAGGAAAGGATAACGCAAGGCAAGGCACTGTCAGGCGAGGCAAGGCTAAGGCACGACAACGCAAGGCTAGGCAATGCACGGAAGGAAAGGAAAGAGTAACGGAAGGCAAGGAAAGCAAGGGAAAGCAAGGGAAGGCAAGGGTAACGGAAGGAACGGCACGGCAAGGGGAAACAAGGCTAAGGCACGACAACACAGGGCTAGGCAATGCAGGGCAAGGCAAGGATAGTGTAACGCAAGGCAAGGCACGGTTTGGGGAGGCAAGGCTAATGCACGACAACGCAAGGCTAGGCAATGCACGGAAGGCAAGCAAAGAGTAACGGAAGGCAAGGAAGGCAAGGGAAAGTAAGGCAAGGCAAGGGTAACGGAAGGAACGGCACGGTAAGGGGAAACAAAGCTAAGGCACGACAATGCAGGGCTAGGCAATGCACGGCAAGGCAAGGAAAGGGTAACGCAAGGCAAGGCACGGTGAGGCAAGACAAGGCAAATGCACGACAACGCACGGCTAGGCAATGCACGGCAAGGCAAGGAAAGGGTACCGCAAGGCAAGGCACGGTCAGGCGAGGCAAGGCTAAGGAACGACAACTCAAGGCTAGGCAATGCACGGAAGGCAAGCAAAGAGTAACGGAAGGCAAGGAAGGCAAGGGAAAGCAAGGCAAGGCAATGGTAACGGAAGGAACGGCACGGCAAGGGGAAACTAGGCTAAGGCACGACAACGCACGGCTAGGCAATGCACTGCAAGGCAAGGAAAGGGTAACGCAAGGCAAGGCAGGGTGAGGCAAGGCAAGGCTGATGCACGACAACGCACGGCTAGGCAATTCACGGCAAGGCAAGGAAAGGGTAACGCAAGGCAAGGCACGGTCAGGCGAGGCAAGGATAAGGCACGACAACGCAAGGATAGGCAATGCACGGAAGGCAAGCAAAGAGTAACGGAAACCAAGGAAGGCAAGGGAAAGCAAGGCAAGGCAAGGGTAACGGAAGGAACGGCACGGCAAGGGGAAACAAGGGTAAGGCACGACAACGCACGGCTAGGCAATGCACGGCAAGCGAATGAAAGGGTAACGCCAGGCAAGGCACGGTCAGGCAAGGCAAGGCTAATGCACGACAAGGCAAGGCTAGGCAGTGCACGGCAAGGCAAGGAAAGGGTAACGGAAGGCAAGGCACTGTCAGGCGAGGCAAGGCTAAGGCACGACAACGCAAGGCTAGGCAATGGACGGAAGGAAAGCAAAGAGTAACGGAAGGCAAGGAAAGCAAGGGAAAGCAAGGGAAGGCAAGGGTAACGGAAGGAACGGCACGGCAAGGGGAAACAAGGCTAAGGCACGACAACACAGGGCTAGGCAATGCAGGACAAGGCAAGGAAAGTGTAACGCAAGGCAATGCACGGTTTGGGGAGGCAAGGCTAATGCACGACAACGCAAGGCTAGGCAATGCACGGAAGGCAAGCAAAGAGTAACAGAAGGCAAGGAATGCAAGGCAAAGCAAGGCAACGCAAGCAAGGCTATGGCAAGGTGAAAAAAGGCTAAGGCACGACCACGCAAGGCTAGGCAATGCACGGAAGGCAAGCAAAGAGTAACGGAAGGCAAGGAAGGCAAGGGAAAGCAAGGCAAGGCAAGGGTAACGGAAGGAACGGCACGGTAAGGGGAAACAAAGCTAAGGCACGACAATGCAGGGCTAGGCAATGCACGGCAAGGCAAGGAAAGGGTAACGCAAGGCAAGGCACGGTGAGGCAAGACAAGGCAAATGCACGACAACGCACGGCTAGGCAATGCACGGCAAGGCAAGGAAAGGGTACCGCAAGGCAAGGCACGGTCAGGCGAGGCAAGGCTAAGGAACGACAACGCAAGGCTAGGCAATGCACGGAAGGCAAGCAAAGATTAACGGAAGGCAAGGAAGGCAAGGGAAAGCAAGGTAAGGCAATGGTAACGGAAGGAACGGCACGGCAAGGGGAAACTAGGCTAAAGCACGACAACGCACGGCTAGGCAATGCACTGCAAAGCAAGGAAAGGGTAACGCAAGGCAAGGCACGGTGAGGCAAGGCAAGGCTGATGCACGACAACGCACGGCTAGGCAATTCACGGCAAGGCAAGGAAAGTTTAACGCAAGGCAAGGCACGGTCAGGCGAGGCAAGGCTAAGGCACGACAACGCAAGGCTAGGCAATGCACGGATGGCAAGCAAAGAGTAACGGAAGGCAAGAAATGCAAGGGAAACCAGGGGAAGGCAAGGGTAACGAAAGGAACGGCACGGTAAGGGGAAACAAGGCTAAGGCACGACAACACAGGGCTAGGCAATGCAGGGCAATGCAAGGTAAGGGTAACGCAAGGCAAGGCACGGTCAGGCAAGGCAAGGCTAAGGCAAGACAACGCAAGGCTAGGCAATGCACGGAAGGCAAGCAAAGAGTAACGGAAGGCAAGGAAGGCAAGGCAAGGCATGGCAAGGCAAGTGTAACAACAGGCACGGCATGGCAAGGGGAAACAAGGCTAAGGCACGACAACGCAAGGCTAAGCAATGCACGGCCAGGCAAGGAAAGGGTAACGCAAGGCAAGGCACGGTCAGGCGAGGCAAGGCTAAGGCACGACAACGCAAGGCTAGGCAATGCACGGAAGGCAAGCAAAGAGTAACGGAACGCAAGGAAGGCAAGGGAAAGCAACGCAAGGCAAGGTTAACGGAAGGAACGGCACGGCAAGGGGAAACAAGGCTAAGGCACGGCAACGCACGGCTAGGCAATGCAGGGCAAGGCAAGGAAATGGTAACGCAAGTCAAGCCACCGTTTGGGGAGGCAAGGCTAATGCACGACAACGCAAGGCTAGGCAGTGCACGGCTAGGCAAGGAAAGAGTAACGGAAGGAAAGGAAGGCAAGGCAAAGCAAGGCAAGGCAAGTGTAAGAAAAGGCAAGGCACGGCAAGGGGAAACAAGGCTAAGGAACGGCAACGCACGGCTAGGCAATGCACGGCCAGGCAAGGAAAGGGTAACGCAAGGCAAGGCACGGTAAAGCAAGACAAGGCTAATGCACGACAACGCACGGCTAGGCAATGCACGGCAAGGCAAGGAAAGGGTAACGCAAGGCAAGGCACGGTCAGGCGAGGCAAGGCTAATGCACGACAACGCAAGGCTAGGCAATGCACGGAAGGCAAGCAAAGAGTAACGGAAGGCAAGGAAGGCAAGGCAAAGCAAGGCAAAGCAAGCAAGGTTATGGCAAGGTGAAACAAGGCTAAGGCACGACAACGGACGGCTAGGCAATGCACGGCCAACCAAGGAAAAGGTAACGAAAGGCAAGGCACGGTGAGGCAAGGCAAGGCTAATGCACGACAGCGCAAGGCTAGGCAATGCACGGAAGGCAAGCAAAGAGTAACGGAAACCAAGGAAGGCAAGGGAAAGCAAGGCAAGGCAAGGGTAACGGAAGGAACGGCACGGCAAGGGGAAACAAGGCTAAGGCACGACAACGCACGGCTAGGCAATGCACGGCAAGGCAAGGAAAGGGTAACGCTAATCAAGGCACGGTCAGGCAAGGCAAGGCTAATGCACGACAAGGCAAGGCTAGGCAGTGCACGGCAAGGCAAGGAAAGGGTAACGCAAGGCAAGGCACTGTCAGGCGAGGCAAGGCTAAGGCACGACAACGCAAGGCTAGGCAATGCACGGAAGGAAAGGAAAGAGTAACGGAAGGCAAGGAAAGCAAGGGAAAGCAAGGGAAGGCAAGGGTAACGGAAGGAACGGCACGGCAAGGGGAAACAAGGCTAAGGCACGACAACACAGGGCTAGGCAATGCAGGGCAAGGCAAGGATAGTGTAACGCAAGGCAAGGCACGGTTTGGGGAGGCAAGGCTAATGCACGACAACGCAAGGCTAGGCAATGCACGGAAGGCAAGCAAAGAGTAACGGAAGGCAAGGAAGGCAAGGGAAAGTAAGGCAAGGCAAGGGTAACGGAAGGAACGGCACGGTAAGGGGAAACAAAGCTAAGGCACAACAATGCAGGGCTAGGCAATGCACGGCAAGGCAAGGAAAGGGTAACGCAAGGCAAGGCACGGTGAGGCAAGACAAGGCAAATGCACGACAACGCACGGCTAGGCAATGCACGGCAAGGCAAGGAAAGGGTACCGCAAGGCAAGGCACGGTCAGGCGAGGCAAGGCTAAGGAACGACAACTCAAGGCTAGGCAATGCACGGAAGGCAAGCAAAGAGTAACGGAAGGCAAGGAAGGCAAGGGAAAGCAAGGCAAGGCAATGGTAACGGAAGGAACGGCACGGCAAGGGGAAACTAGGCTAAGGCACGACAACGCACGGCTAGGCAATGCACTGCAAGGCAAGGAAAGGGTAACGCAAGGCAAGGCAGGGTGAGGCAAGGCAAGGCTGATGCACGACAACGCACGGCTAGGCAATTCACGGCAAGGCAAGGAAAGGGTAACGCAATGCAAGGCACGGTCAGGCGAGGCAAGGATAAGGCACGACAACGCAAGGATAGGCAATGCACGGAAGGCAAGCAAAGAGTAACGGAAACCAAGGAAGGCAAGGGAAAGCAAGGCAAGGCAAGGGTAACGGAAGGAACGGCACGGCAAGGGGAAACAAGGGTAAGGCACGACAACGCACGGCTAGGCAATGCACGGCAAGCGAATGAAAGGGTAACGCCAGGCAAGGCACGGTCAGGCAAGGCAAGGCTAATGCACGGCAAGGAATGGCTAGGCAGTGTACGGCAAGGCAAGGAAAGGGTAACGGAAGGCAAGGCACTGTCAGGCGAGGCAAGGCTAAGGCACGACAACGCAAGGCTAGGCAATGCACGGAAGGAAAGCAAAGAGTAACGGAAGGCAAGGAAAGCAAGGGAAAGCAAGGGAAGGCAAGGGTAACGGAAGGAACGGCACGGCAAGGGGAAACAAGGCTAAGGCACGACAACACAGGGCTAGGCAATGCAGGACAAGGCAAGGAAAGTGTAACGCAAGGCAATGCACGGTTTGGGGAGGCAAGGCTAATGCACGACAACGCAAGGCTAGGCAATGCACGGAAGGCAAGCAAAGAGTAACAGAAGGCAAGGAATGCAAGGCAAAGCAAGGCAACGCAAGCAAGGCTATGGCAAGGTGAAAAAAGGCTAAGGCACGACCACGCAAGGCTAGGCAATGCACGGAAGGCAAGCAAAGAGTAACGGAAGGCAAGGAAGGCAAGGGAAAGCAAGGCACGGCAAGGGTAACGGAAGGAACGGCACGGTAAGGGGAAACAAAGCTAAGGCACGACAATGCAGGGCTAGGCAATGCACGGCAAGGCAAGGAAAGGGTAACGCAAGGCAAGGCACGGTGAGGCAAGACAAGGCAAATGCACGACAACGCACGGCTAGGCAATGCACGGCAAGGCAAGGAAAGGGTACCGCAAGGCAAGGCACGGTCAGGCGAGGCAAGGCTAAGGAACGACAACGCAAGGCTAGGCAATGCACGGAAGGCAAGCAAAGATTAACGGAAGGCAAGGAAGGCAAGGGAAAGCAAGGTAAGGCAATGGTAACGGAAGGAACGGCACGGCAAGGGGAAACTAGGCTAAAGCACGACAACGCACGGCTAGGCAATGCACTGCAAAGCAAGGAAAGGGTAACGCAAGGCAAGGCACGGTGAGGCAAGGCAAGGCTGATGCACGACAACGCACGGCTAGGCAATTCACGGCAAGGCAAGGAAAGTTTAACGCAAGGCAAGGCACGGTCAGGCGAGGCAAGGCTAAGGCACGACAACGCAAGGCTAGGCAATGCACGGATGGCAAGCAAAGAGTAACGGAAGGCAAGAAATGCAAGGGAAACCAGGGGAAGGCAAGGGTAACGAAAGGAACGGCACGGTAAGGGGAAACAAGGCTAAGGCACGACAACACAGGGCTAGGCAATGCAGGGCAATGCAAGGTAAGGGTAACGCAAGGCAAGGCACGGTCAGGCAAGGCAAGGCTAAGGCAAGACAACGCAAGGCTAGGCAATGCACGGAAGGCAAGCAAAGAGTAACGGAAGGCAAGGAAGGCAAGGCAAAGCATGGCAAGGCAAGTGTAACAACAGGCACGGCATGGCAAGGGGAAACAAGGCTAAGGCACGACAACGCAAGGCTAAGCAATGCACGGCCAGGCAAGGAAAGGGTAACGCAAGGTAAGGCACGGTAATGCAAGGCGAGGCTAATGCACGACAACGCACGGCTAGGCAATGCACGGCAAGGCAAGGAAAGGGTAACGCAAGGCAAGGCACGGTCAAGCGAGGCAAGGCTAATGCACGACAACGCAAGGCTAGGCAATGCACGGAAGGCAAGCAAAGAGTAACGGAAGGCAAGGAAGGCAAGGGAAACCAAGGCAAGGCAAGTGTAACGGAAGGAACGGCTCGGCAAGGGGAAACAAGGCTAAGGCACGGCATCGCAGGGCTAGGCAATGCACGGCAAGGCAAGGAAAGGGTAACGAAAGGCAAGGCACTGTCAGGCGAGGCAAAGCTAATGCACGACATCGCAAGGCTAGGCAGTGCACGGCTAGGCAAGGAAAGAGTAACGGAAGGAAAGGAAGGCAAGGCAAAGCATGGCAAGGCAAGTGTAACAACAGGCACGGCATGGCAAGGGGAAACAAGGCTAAGGCACGACAACGCAGGGCTAGGCAATGCACGGAAGGCAAGCAAAGAGTAACGGAAGGCAAGGAATGCAAAGGAAAGCAGGGGAAAACAAGGGTAACGAAAGGAACGGCACGGTAAGGGGAAACAAGGCTAAGGCACGACAACACAGGGCTAGGCAATGCAGGGCAATGCAAGGTAAGGGTAACGCAAGGCAAGGTACGGTCAGCCGAGGCAAGGCTAAGGCAAGACAACGCAAGGCTAGGCAATGCACGGAAGGCAAGCAAAGAGTAACGGAACGCAAGGAAGGCAAGGGAAAACAAGGCAAGGCAAGGTTAACGTAAGGAACGGCACGGCAAGGGGAAACAAGGCTAAGGCACGACAACGCAAGGCTAGGCAATGCACGGAAGGCAAGCAAAGAATAACGGAATGGAAGGAAGGCAAGGCAAAGCAAGCAAGGCTATGGCAAGGTGAAACAAGGCTAAGGCACCACAACGCACGGCTAGGCAATGCACGGAAGGCAAGCAAAGAGTAACGGAACGCAAGGAAGGCAAGGGAAAGCAACGCAAGGCAAGGTTAACGGAAGGAACGGCACGGCAAGGGGAAACAAGGCTAAGGCACGACAACGCACGGCTTGGCAATGCACTGCAAGGCAAGGAAAGGGTAACGCAAGGCAAGGCACGGTCAGGCGAGGCAAGGCTAAGGCACGACAACGCAAGGCTAGGCAATGCACGGAAGGCAAGCAAAGAGTAACGGAACGCAAGGAAGGCAAGGGAAAGCAACGCAAGGCAAGGTTAACGGAAGGAACGGCACGGCAAGGGGAAACAAGGCTAAGGCACGGCAACGCACGGCTAGGCAATGCAGGGCAAGGCAAGGAAATGGTAACGCAAGTCAAGCCACCGTTTGGGGAGGCAAGGCTAATGCACGACAACGCAAGGCTAGGCAGTGCACGGCTAGGCAAGGAAAGAGTAACGGAAGGAAAGGAAGGCAAGGCAAAGCAACCAAGGCAAGTGTAAGAAAAGGCAAGGCACGGCAAGGGGAAACAAGGCTAAGGAACGGCAACGCACGGCTAGGCAATGCACGGCCAGGCAAGGAAAGGGTAACGCAAGGCAAGGCACGGTAAAGCAAGACAAGGCTAATGCACGACAACGCACGGCTAGGCAATGCACGGCAAGGCAAGGAAAGGGTAACGCAAGGCAAGGCACGGTCAGGCGAGGCAAGGCTAATGCACGACAACGCAAGGCTAGGCAATGCACGGAAGGCAAGCAAAGAGTAACGGAAGGCAAGGAAGGCAAGGCAAAGCAAGGCAAAGCAAGCAAGGTTATGGCAAGGTGAAACAAGGCTAAGGCACGACAACGGACGGCTAGGCAATGCACGGCCAACCAAGGAAAAGGTAACGCAAGGCAAGGCACGGTGAGGCAAGGCAAGGCTAATGCACGACAGCGCAAGGCTAGGCAATGCACGGAAGGCAAGCAAAGAGTAACGGAAACCAAGGAAGGCAAGGGAAAGGAAGGCAAGGCAAGGGTAACGGAAGGAACGGCACGGCAAGGGGAAACAAGGCTAAGGCACGACAACGCACGGCTAGGCAATGCACGGCAAGGCAAGGAAAGGGTAACGCTAATCAAGGCACGGTCAGGCAAGGCAAGGCTAATGCACGACAAGGCAAGGCTAGGCAGTGCACGGCAAGGCAAGGAAAGGGTAACGCAAGGCAAGGCACTGTCAGGCGAGGCAAGGCTAAGGCACGACAACGCAAGGCTAGGCAATGCACGGAAGGAAAGGAAAGAGTAACGGAAGGCAAGGAAAGCAAGGGAAAGCAAGGGAAGGCAAGGGTAACGGAAGGAACGGCACGGCAAGGGGAAACAAGGCTAAGGCACGACAACACAGGGCTAGGCAATGCAGGGCAAGGCAAGGATAGTGTAACGCAAGGCAAGGCACGGTTTGGGGAGGCAAGGCTAATGCACGACAACGCAAGGCTAGGCAATGCACGGAAGGCAAGCAAAGAGTAACGGAAGGCAAGGAAGGCAAGGGAAAGTAAGGCAAGGCAAGGGTAACGGAAGGAACGGCACGGTAAGGGGAAACAAAGCTAAGGCACGACAATGCAGGGCTAGGCAATGCACGGCAAGGCAAGGAAAGGGTAACGCAAGGCAAGGCACGGTGAGGCAAGACAAGGCAAATGCACGACAACGCACGGCTAGGCAATGCACGGCAAGGCAAGGAAAGGGTACCGCAAGGCAAGGCACGGTCAGGCGAGGCAAGGCTAAGGAACGACAACTCAAGGCTAGGCAATGCACGGAAGGCAAGCAAAGAGTAACGGAAGGCAAGGAAGGCAAGGGAAAGCAAGGCAAGGCAATGGTAACGGAAGGAACGGCACGGCAAGGGGAAACTAGGCTAAGGCACGACAACGCACGGCTAGGCAATGCACTGCAAGGCAAGGAAAGGGTAACGCAAGGCAAGGCAGGGTGAGGCAAGGCAAGGCTGATGCACGACAACGCACGGCTAGGCAATTCACGGCAAGGCAAGGAAAGGGTAACGCAAGGCAAGGCACGGTCAGGCGAGGCAAGGATAAGGCACGACAACGCAAGGATAGGCAATGCACGGAAGGCAAGCAAAGAGTAACGGAAACCAAGGAAGGCAAGGGAAAGCAAGGCAAGGCAAGGGTAACGGAAGGAACGGCACGGCAAGGGGAAACAAGGGTAAGGCACGACAACGCACGGCTAGGCAATGCACGGCAAGCGAATGAAAGGGTAACGCCAGGCAAGGCACGGTCAGGCAAGGCAAGGCTAATGCACGACAAGGCAAGGCTAGGCAGTGCACGGCAAGGCAAGTAAAGGGTAACGGAAGGCAAGGCACTGTCAGGCGAGGCAAGGCTAAGGCACGACAACGCAAGGCTAGGCAATGCACGGAAGGAAAGCAAAGAGTAACGGAAGGCAAGGAAAGCAAGGGAAAGCAAGGGAAGGCAAGGGTAACGGAAGGAACGGCACGGCAAGGGGAAACAAGGCTAAGGCACGACAACACAGGGCTAGGCAATGCAGGACAAGGCAAGGAAAGTGTAACGCAAGGCAATGCACGGTTTGGGGAGGCAAGGCTAATGCACGACAACGCAAGGCTAGGCAATGCACGGAAGGCAAGCAAAGAGTAACAGAAGGCAAGGAATGCAAGGCAAAGCAAGGCAACGCAAGCAAGGCTATGGCAAGGTGAAAAAAGGCTAAGGCACGACCACGCAAGGCTAGGCAATGCACGGAAGGCAAGCAAAGAGTAACGGAAGGCAAGGAAGGCAAGGGAAAGCAAGGCAAGGCAATGGTAACGGAAGGAACGGCACGGCAAGGGGAAACTAGGCTAAAGCACGACAACGCACGGCTAGGCAATGCACTGCAAAGCAAGGAAAGGGTAACGCAAGGCAAGGCACGGTGAGGCAAGGCAAGGCTGATGCACGACAACGCACGGCTAGGCAATTCACGGCAAGGCAAGGAAAGTTTAACGCAAGGCAAGGCACGGTCAGGCGAGGCAAGGCTAAGGCACGACAACGCAAGGCTAGGCAATGCACGGATGGCAAGCAAAGAGTAACGGAAGGCAAGAAATGCAAGGGAAACCAGGGGAAGGCAAGGGTAACGAAAGGAACGGCACGGTAAGGGGAAACAAGGCTAAGGCACGACAACACAGGGCTAGGCAATGCAGGGCAATGCAAGGTAAGGGTAACGCAAGGCAAGGCACGGTCAGGCAAGGCAAGGCTAAGGCAAGACAACGCAAGGCTAGGCAATGCACGGAAGGCAAGGAAAGAGTAACGGAATGGAAGGAAGGCAAGGCAAAGCAAGGCAAAGCAAGCAAGGCTATGGCAAGGTGAAACAAGGCTAAGGCAGCACAACGCACGGCTAGGCAATGCACGGCAAGCCAAGGAACAGGTAACGCAAGGCAAGGCACTGTGAGGCAAGGCAAGGCTAATGCACGACAGCGCAAGGCTAGGCAATGCACGGAAGGCAAGCAAAGAGTAACGGAAACCAAGGAAGGCAAGGGAAAGCAATGCAAGGCAAGGGTAACGGAAGGAACGGCACGGCAAGGGGAAACAAGGGTAAGGCACGACAACGCACGGCTAGGCAATGCACGGCAAGGCAAAGAATGGGTAACGCCAGGCAAGGCACGGTCAGGCAAGGCAAGGCTAATGCACGACAAGGCAAGGCTAGGCAGTGCACGGCAAGGCAAGGAAAGGGTAACGCAAGGCAAGGCACTGTCAGGCGAGGCAAGGCAAAGGCACGACAACGCAAGGCTAGGCAATGAACGGAAGGAAACAAAGAGTAACGGAAGGCAAGGAAAGCAAGGGAAAGCAAGGCAAGGCAAGGGTAACGTAAGGAACGGCACGGCAAGGGGAAACATTGCTAAGGCACGACAACACAGGGCTAGGCAATGCAGGGCAAGGCAAGGAAAGGGTAACGCAAGGCAAGGCACGGTTTGGGGAGTCAAGGCTAATGCACGACAACGCAAGGCTAGGCAATGCACGGGAGGCAAGCAAAGAGTAACGGAAGGCAAGGAATGCAAGGCAAAGCAAGGCAACGCAAGCAAGGCTATGGCAAGGTGGAAAAAGGCTAAGGCACGACCACGCAAGGCTAGGCAATGCACGGAAGGCAAGCAAAGAGTAACGGAAGGCACGGAAGGCAAGGCAAAGCAAGGCAACGCAAGCAAGAATATGGCAAGGTGAAACACGGCTAAGGCACGACAACGCAAAGCTAGGCAATGAACGGAAGGCAAGCAAAGAGTAACGGAAGGCAAGGAAGGCAAGGGAAAGCAAGGCAAGGCAAGGGTAACGGAAGGAACGGTACGGCAAGGGGAAACAAGGCTAAGGCACGACAACGCACGGCTAGGCAATGCACGGCAATGCAAGCAAAGGGTAACGCCAGGCAAGGCACGGTCAGGCAAGGCAAGGCTAATGCACGACAAGGCAAGGCTAGGCAGTGCACAGCAAACAAGGAAAGGGTAACGCAAGGCAAGGCACTGTCAGGCGAGGCAAGGCTACGGCACGACAACGCAAGGCTAGGCAATGCACGGAAGGAAAGCAAAGAGTAACGGAAGGAAAGGAAAGCAAGGGAAAGCAAGGCAAGGTAAGGGTAACGCAAGGCAAGGCACGGTGAGGCAAGGCAAGGCTGATGCACGACAACGCACGGCTAGGCAATTCACGGCAAGGCAAGGAAAGGGTAACGCAAGGGAAGGCACGGTCAGGCGAGGCAAGGCTAAGGCACGACAACGCAAGTTTAGGCAATGCACGGAAGGCAAGCAAAGAGTAACGGAAGCCAAGGAAAGCAAGGGAAAGCAAGGCAAGGCAAGGGTAACGTAAGGAACGGCACGGCAAGGGGAAACAAGGCTAAGGCACGACAACACAGGGCTAGGCAATGCAGGGCAAGGCAAGGAAAGGGTAACGCAAGGCAAGGCACGGTTTGGGGAGTAAAGGCTAATGCACGACAACGCAAGGCTAGGCAATGCACGGAAGGCAAGCAAAGAGTAACGGAAGGCAAGGAATGCAAGGCAAAGCAAGGCAACGCAAGCAAGGCTATGGCAAGGTGAAAAAAGGCTAAGGCACGACCACGCAAGGCTAGGCAATGCACGGAAGGCAAGCAAAGAGTAACGGAAGGCAAGGAAGGCAAGGCAAAGCAAGGCAACGCAAGCAAGGTTATGGCAAGGTGAAAAAAGGCTAAGACACGACAACGCAAGGCTTGGCAATGCACGGAAGGCAAGCAAAGAGTAACGGAAGGCAAAGAAGTCAAGGGAAAGCAAGGCAAGGGTAACCGAAGGAACGGCACGGCAACGGGAAACAAAGCTAAGGCATGACAATGCAGGGCTAGGCAATGCATGGCAAGGCAAGGAAAGGGTAACGAAAGGCAAGGCACGGTGACGCAAGACAAGGCAAATGCACGACAACGTACGGCTAGGCAATGCACGGCAAGGCAAGGAAAGGGTACCGCAAGGCAAGGCACGGTCAGGCGAGGCAAGGCTAAGGAACGACAACTCAAGGCTAGGCAATGCACGGAAGGCAAGCAAAGAGTAACGGAAGGCAAGGAAGGCAAGGGAAAGCAAGGCAAGGCAATGGTAACGGAAGGAACGGCACGGCAAGGGGAAACTAGGCTAAGGCACGACAACGCACGGCTAGGCAATGCACTGCAAGGCAAGGAAAGGGTAACGCAAGGCAAGGCAGGGTGAGGCAAGGCAAGGCTGATGCACGACAACGCACGGCTAGGCAATTCACGGCAAGGCATGGAAAGGGTAACGCAAGGCAAGGCACGGTCAGGCGAGGCAAGGATAAGGCACGACAACGCAAGGATAGGCAATGCACGGAAGGCAAGCAAAGAGTAACGGAAACCAAGGAAGGCAAGGGAAAGCAAGGCAAGGCAAGGGTAACGGAAGGAACGGCACGGCAAGGGGAAACAAGGGTAAGGCACGACAACGCACGGCTAGGCAATGCACGGCAAGCGAATGAAAGGGTAACGCCAGGCAAGGCACGGTCAGGCAAGGCAAGGCTAATGCACGACAAGGCAAGGCTAGGCAGTGCACGGCAAGGCAAGTAAAGGGTAACGGAAGGCAAGGCACAGTCAGGCGAGGCAAGGCTAAGGCACGACAACGCAAGGCTAGGCAATGCACGGAAGGAAAGCAAAGAGTAACGGAAGGCAAGGAAAGCAAGGGAAAGCAAGGGAAGGCAAGGGTAACGGAAGGAACGGCACGGCAAGGGGAAACAAGGCTAAGGCACGACAACACAGGGCTAGGCAATGCAGGACAAGGCAAGGAAAGTGTAACGCAAGGCAATGCACGGTTTGGGGAGGCAAGGCTAATGCACGACAACGCAAGGCTAGGCAATGCACGGAAGGCAAGCAAAGAGTAACAGAAGGCAAGGAATGCAAGGCAAAGCAAGGCAACGCAAGCAAGGCTATGGCAAGGTGAAAAAAGGCTAAGGCACGACCACGCAAGGCTAGGCAATGCACGGAAGGCAAGCAAAGAGTAACGGAAGGCAAGGAAGGCAAGGGAAAGCAAGGCAAGGCAATGGTAACGGAAGGAACGGCACGGCAAGGGGAAACTAGGCTAAAGCACGACAACGCACGGCTAGGCAATGCACTGCAAAGCAAGGAAAGGGTAACGCAAGGCAAGGCACGGTGAGGCAAGGCAAGGCTGATGCACGACAACGCACGGCTAGGCAATTCACGGCAAGGCAAGGAAAGTTTAACGCAAGGCAAGGCACGGTCAGGCGAGGCAAGGCTAAGGCACGACAACGCAAGGCTAGGCAATGCACGGATGGCAAGCAAAGAGTAACGGAAGGCAAGAAATGCAAGGGAAACCAGGGGAAGGCAAGGGTAACGAAAGGAACGGCACGGTAAGGGGAAACAAGGCTAAGGCACGACAACACAGGGCTAGGCAATGCAGGGCAATGCAAGGTAAGGGTAACGCAAGGCAAGGCACGGTCAGGCAAGGCAAGGCTAAGGCAGGACAACGCAAGGCTAGGCAATGCACGGAAGGCAAGGAAAGAGTAACGGAATGGAAGGAAGGCAAGGCAAAGCAAGGCAAAGCAAGCAAGGCTATGGCAAGGTGAAACAAGGCTAAGGCAGCACAACGCACGGCTAGGCAATGCACGGCAAGCCAAGGAACAGGTAACGCAAGGCAAGGCACTGTGAGGCAAGGCAAGGCTAATGCACGACAGCGCAAGGCTAGGCAATGCACGGAAGGCAAGCAAAGAGTAACGGAAACCAAGGAAGGCAAGGGAAAGCAATGCAAGGCAAGGGTAACGGAAGGAACGGCACGGCAAGGGGAAACAAGGGTAAGGCACGACAACGCACGGCTAGGCAATGCACGGCAAGGCAAAGAATGGGTAACGCCAGGCAAGGCACGGTCAGGCAAGGCAAGGCTAATGCACGACAAGGCAAGGCTAGGCAGTGCACGGCAAGGCAAGGAAAGGGTAACGCAAGGCAAGGCACTGTCAGGCGAGGCAAGGCAAAGGCACGACAACGCAAGGCTAGGCAATGCACGGAAGGAAACAAAGAGTAACGGAAGGCAAGGAAAGCAAGGGAAAGCAAGGCAAGGCAAGGGTAACGTAAGGAACGGCACGGCAAGGGGAAACATGGCTAAGGCACGACAACACAGGGCTAGGCAATGCAGGGCAAGGCAAGGAAAGGGTAACGCAAGGCAAGGCACGGTTTGGGGAGTCAAGGCTAATGCACGACAACGCAAGGCTAGGCAATGCACGGGAGGCAAGCAAAGAGTAACGGAAGGCAAGGAATGCAAGGCAAAGCAAGGCAACGCAAGCAAGGCTATGGCAAGGTGGAAAAAGGCTAAGGCACGACCACGCAAGGCTAGGCAATGCACGGAAGGCAAGCAAAGTGTAACGGAAGGCACGGAAGGCAAGGCAAAGCAAGGCAACGCAAGCAAGCCTATGGCAAGGTGAAACACGGCTAAGGCACGACAACGCAAAGCTAGGCAATGAACGGAAGGCAAGCAAAGAGTAACGGAAGGCAAGGAAGGCAAGGGAAAGCAAGGCAAGGCAAGGGTAACGGAAGGAACGGTACGGCAAGGGGAAACAAGGCTAAGGCACGACAACGCACGGCTAGGCAATGCACGGCAATGCAAGCAAAGGGTAACGCCAGGCAAGGCACGGTCAGGCAAGGCAAGGCTAATGCACGACAAGGCAAGGCTAGGCAGTGCACAGCAAACAAGGAAAGGGTAACGCAAGGCAAGGCACTGTCAGGCGAGGCAAGGCTACGGCACGACAACGCAAGGCTAGGCAATGCACGGAAGGAAAGCAAAGAGTAACGGAAGGAAAGGAAAGCAAGGGAAAGCAAGGCAAGGTAAGGGTAACGCAAGGCAAGGCACGGTGAGGCAAGGCAAGGCTGATGCACGACAACGCACGGCTAGGCAATTCACGGCAAGGCAAGGAAAGGGTAACGCAAGGCAAGGCACGGTCAGGCGAGGCAAGGCTAAGGCACGACAACGCAAGGCTAGGCAATGCACGGAAGGCAAGCAAAGAGTAACGGAAGCCAAGGAAAGCAAGGGAAAGCAAGGCAAGGCAAGGGTAACGTAAGGAACGGCACGGCAAGGGGAAACAAGGCTAAGGCACGACAACACAGGGCTAGGCAATGCAGGGCAAGGCAAGGAAAGGGTAACGCAAGGCAAGGCACGGTTTGGGGAGTAAAGGCTAATGCACGACCACGCAAGGCTAGGCAATGCACGGAAGGCAAGCAAAGAGTAACGGAAGGCAAGGAAGGCAAGGCAAAGCAAGGCAACGCAAGCAAGGTTATGGCAAGGTGAAAAAAGGCTAAGACACGACAACGCAAGGCTTGGCAATGCACGGAAGGCAAGCAAAGAGTAACGGAAGGCAAAGAAGTCAAGGGAAAGCAAGGCAAGGGTAACCGAAGGAACGGCACGGCAACGGGAAACAAAGCTAAGGCATGACAATGCAGGGCTAGGCAATGCATGGCAAGGCAAGGAAAGGGTAACGAAAGGCAAGGCACGGTGACGCAAGACAAGGCAAATGCACGACAACGTACGGCTAGGCAATGCACGGCAAGGCAAGGAAAGGGTACCGCAAGGCAAGGCACGGTCAGGCGAGGCAAGGCTAAGGCACGACAACGCAAGGCTAGGCAATGCACGGAAGGCAAGCAAAGAGTAACGGAACGCAAGGAAGGCAAGGGAAACCAAGGCAAGGGAAGGGTAACGGAAGGAACGGCTCGGCAAGGGGAAACAAGGCTAAGGCACGGCAACGCACCGCTAGGTAATGCACGGCCAGGCAAGGAAAGGGTAACGCAAGGCAAAGCTCTGTCAGGCGAGGCAAGGCTAAGGCACGACAACGGAAGGCTAGGCAATGCACGGAAGGTAAGCAAGGAGTAACGGAAACCAAGGAAGGCAAGGGAAAGGAAGGCAAGGCAAGGGTAACGGAAGGAACGGCACGGCAAGGGGAAACAATGCTAAGGCACGACAACGCACGGCTAGGCAATGCACGGCAAGGCAAGGAAAGGGTAACGCTAGGCAAGGCACGGTCAGGCAAGGCAAGGCTAATGCACGACAAGGGAAGGCTAGGCAGTGCACGGCAAGGCAAGGAAAGGGTAACGCAAGGCAAGGCACTGTCAGGCGAGGCAAGGCTAAGGCACGACAACGCAAGGCTAGGCAATGCACGGAAGGAAAGCAAAGAGTAACGGAAGGCAAGGAAAGCAAGGGAAAGCAAGGCAAGGCAAGGGTAACGGAAGGAACGGCACGGCAAGGGGAAACAAGGCTAAGGCACGACAACACAGGGCTAGGCAATGCAGGGCAAGGCAAGGAAAGGGTAACGCAAGGCAAGGCACGGTTTGTGGAGGCAAGGCTAATGCACGACAACGCAAGGCTAGGCAATGCACGGAAGGCAAGCAAAGAGTAACGGAAGGCAAGGAATGCAAGGCAAAGCAAGGCAACGCAAGCAAGGCTATGGCAAGGTGAAAAAAGGCTAAGGCACGACCACGCAAGGCTAGGCAATGCACGGAAGGCAAGCAAAGAGTAACTGAAGGCACGGAAGGCAAGGCAAAGCAAGGCAACGCAAGCAAGCCTATGGCAAGTTGAAACACGGCTAAGGCACGACAACGCAAGGCTAGGCAATGAACGGAAGGCAAGCAAAGATTAACTGAAGGCAAGGAAGGCAAGGGAAAGCAAGGGAAGGCAAGGGCAACGGAAGGAACGGCTCGGTAAGGGGAAACAAAGCTAAGGCACGACAATGCAGGGCTAGGCAATGCACGGCCAGGCAAGGAAAGGGTATCGCAAGGCAAGGCACGGTAAGGCAAGACAAGGCTAATGCACGACAACGCACGGCTAGGCAATGCACGGCAAGGCAAGGAAAGGGTAACGCAAGGCAAGGCACGGTCAGGCGAGGCAAGGCTAATGCACGACAACGCAAGGCTAGGCAATGCACGGAAGGCAAGCAAAGAGTAACGGAAGGCAAGGAAGGCAAGGGAAAACAAGGCAAGGCAAGTGTAACGGAAGGAACGGCTCGGCAAGGGGAAACAAGGCTAAGGCACGGCATCGCAGGGCTAGGCAATGCACGGCAAGGCAAGGAAAGGGTAACGCAAGGCAAGGCACTGTCAGGCGAGGCAAAGGTAATGCACGACATCGCAAGGCTAGGCAGTGCACGGCTAGGCAAGGAAAGAGTAACGGAAAGAAAGGAAGGCAAGGCAAAGCATGGCAAGGCAAGTGTAACAACAGGCACGGCATGGCAAGGGGAAACAAGGCTAAGGCACGACAACGCAAGGCTAGGCAATGCACGGAAGGCAAGCAAAGAGTAACGGAAGGCAAGGAATGCAAAGGAAAGCAGGGGAAAACAAGGGTAACGAAAGGAACGGCACGGTAAGGGGAAACAAGGCTAAGGCACGACAACACAGGGCTAGGCAATGCAGGGCAATGCAAGGTAAGGGTAACGCAAGGCAAGGTACGGTCAGGCGAGGCAAGGCTAAGGCAAGACAACGCAAGGCTAGGCAATGCACGGAAGGCAAGCAAAGAGTAACGGAACGCAAGGAAGGCAAGGGAAAACAAGGCAAGGCAAGGTTAACGTAAGGAACGGCACGGCAAGGGGAAACAAGGCTAAGGCACGACAACGCAAGGCTAGGCAATGCACGGAAGGCAAGCAAAGAATAACGGAATGGAAGGAAGGCAAGGCAAAGCAAGGCAAAGCAAGCAAGGCTATGGCAAGGTGAAACAAGGCTAAGGCACCACAACGCACATCTAGGCAATGCACGGCCAGCCAAGGAAAAGGTAACGCAAGGCAAGGCGCTATGACGCAAGGCAAGGCTAATGCACGACAGCGCAAGGCTAGGCAATGCACGGAAGGCAAGCAAAGAGTAACGGAAACCAAGGAAGGCAAGGGAAAGCAAGGCAAGGCAAGGGTAACGGAAGGAACGGCACGGTAAGGGGAAACAAAGCTAAGGCACGACAATGCAGGGCTAGGCAATGCACGGCAAGGCAAGGAAAGGGTAACGCAAGGCAAGGCACGGTGAGGCAAGACAAGGGAAATGCACGACAACGCACGGCTAGGCAATGCACGGCAAGGCAAGGAAAGGGTACCGCAAGGCAAGGCACGGTAAGGCGAGGCAAGGCTAAGGCACGACAACGCAAGGCTAGGCAATGCACGGAAGGCAAGCAAAGAGTAACGGAACGCAAGGAAGGCAAGGGAAAGCAACGCAAGGCAAGGTTAACGGAAGGAACGGCACGGCAAGGGGAAACAATGCTAAGGCACGGCAACGCACGGCTTGGCAATGCACTGCAAGGCAAGGAAAGGGTAACGCAAGGCAAGGCACGGTCAGGCGAGGCAAGGCTAAGGCACGACAACGCAAGGCTAGGCAATGCACGGAAGGCAAGCAAAGAGTAACGGAACGCAAGGAAGGCAAGGGAAAGCAACGCAAGGCAAGGTTAACGGAAGGAACGGCACGGCAAGGGGAAACAAGGCTAAGGCACGGCAACGCACGGCTAGGCAATGCAGGGCAAGGCAAGGAAATGGTAACGCAAGTCAAGCCACCGTTTGGGGAGGCAAGGCTAATGCACGACAACGCAAGGCTAGGCAGTGCACGGCTAGGCAAGGAAAGAGTAACGGAAGGAAAGGAAGGCAAGGCAAAGCAAGGCAAGGCAAGTGTAAGAAAAGGCAAGGCACGGCATGGGGAAACAAGGCTAAGGAACGGCAACGCACGGCTAGGCAATGCACGGCCAGGCAAGGAAAGGGTAACGCAAGGCAAGGCTCGGTAAAGCAAGACAAGGCTAATGCACGACAACGCACGGCTAGGCAATGCACGGCAAGGCAAGGAAAGGGTAACGCAAGGCAAGGCACGGTCAGGCGAGGCAAGGCTAATGCACGACAACGCAAGGCTAGGCAATGCACGGAAGGCAAGCAAAGAGTAACGGAAGGCAAGGAAGGCAAGGCAAAGCAAGGCAAAGCAAGCAAGGTTATGGCAAGGTGAAACAAGGCTAAGGCACGACAACGGACGGCTAGGCAATGCACGGCCAACCAAGGAAAAGGTAACGCAAGGCAAGGCACGGTGAGGCAAGGCAAGGCTAAGGCACGACAGCGCAAGGCTAGGCAATGCACGGAAGGTAAGCAAGGAGTAACGGAAACCAAGGAAGGCAAGGGAAAGGAAGGCAAGGCAAGGGTAACGGAAGGAACGGCACGGCAAGGGGAAACAATGCTAAGGCACGACAACGCACGGCTAGGCAATGCACGGCAAGGCAAGGAAAGGGTAACGCTAGGCAAGGCACGGTCAGGCAAGGCAAGGCTAATGCACGACAAGGGAAGGCTAGGCAGTGCACGGCAAGGCAAGGAAAGGGTAACGCAAGGCAAGGCACTGTCAGGCGAGGCAAGGCTAAGGCACGACAACGCAAGGCTAGGCAATGCACGGAAGGAAAGCAAAGAGTAACGGAAGGCAAGGAAAGCAAGGGAAAGCAAGGCAAGGCAAGGGTAACGGAAGGAACGGCACGGCAAGGGGAAACAAGGCTAAGGCACGACAACACAGGGCTAGGCAATGCAGGGCAAGGCAAGGAAAGGGTAACGCAAGGCAAGGCACGGTTTGTGGAGGCAAGGCTAATGCACGACAACGCAAGGCTAGGCAATGCACGGAAGGCAAGCAAAGAGTAACGGAAGGCAAGGAATGCAAGGCAAAGCAAGGCAACGCAAGCAAGGCTATGGAAAGGTGAAAAAAGGCTAAGGCACGACCACGCAAGGCTAGGCAATGCACGGAAGGCAAGCAAAGAGTAACTGAAGGCACGGAAGGCAAGGCAAAGCAAGGCAACGCAAGCAAGCCTATGGCAAGGTGAAACACGGCTAAGGCACGACAACGCAAGGCTAGGCAATGAACGGAAGGCAAGCAAAGATTAACTGAAGGCAAGGAAGGCAAGGGAAAGCAAGGGAAGGCAAGGGCAACGGAAGGAACGGCTCGGTAAGGGGAAACAAAGCTAAGGCACGACAATGCAGGGCTAGGCAATGCACGGCCAGGCAAGGAAAGGGTAACGCAAGGCAAGGCACGGTAAGGCAAGACAAGGCTAATGCACGACAACGCACGGCTAGGCAATGCACGGCAATGCAAGGAAAGGGTAACGCAAGGCAAGGCACGGTCAGGCGAGGCAAGGCTAATGCACGACAACGCAAGGCTAGGCAATGCACGGAAGGCAAGCAAAGAGTAACGGAAGGCAAGGAAGGCAAGGGAAACCAAGGCAAGGCAAGTGTAACGGAAGGAACGGCTCGGCAAGGGGAAACAAGGCTAAGGCACGGCATCGCAGGGCTAGGCAATGCACGGCAAGGCAAGGAAAGGGTAACGAAAGGCAAGGCACTGTCAGGCGAGGCAAAGCTAATGCACGACATCGCAAGGCTAGGCAGTGCACGGCTAGGCAAGGAAAGAGTAACGGAAGGAAAGGAAGGCAAGGCAAAGCATGGCAAGGCAAGTGTAACAACAGGCACGGCATGGCAAGGGGAAACAAGGCTAAGGCACGACAACGCAAGGCTAGGCAATGCACGGAAGGCAAGCAAAGAGTAACGGAAGGCAAGGAATGCAAAGGAAAGCAGGGGAAAACAAGGGTAACGAAAGGAACGGCACGGTAAGGGGAAACAAGGCTAAGGCACGACAACACAGGGCTAGGCAATGCAGGGCAATGCAAGGTAAGGGTAACGCAAGGCAAGGTACGGTCAGCCGAGGCAAGGCTAAGGCAAGACAACGCAAGGCTAGGCAATGCACGGAAGGCAAGCAAAGAGTAACGGAACGCAAGGAAGGCAAGGGAAAACAAGGCAAGGCAAGGTTAACGTAAGGAACGGCACGGCAAGGGGAAACAAGGCTAAGGCACGACAACGCAAGGCTAGGCAATGCACGGAAGGCAAGCAAAGAATAACGGAATGGAAGGAAGGCAAGGCAAAGCAAGGCAAAGCAAGCAAGGCTATGGCAAGGTGAAACAAGGCTAAGGCACCACAACGCACGGCTAGGCAATGCACGGCCAGCCAAGGAAAAGGTAACGCAAGGCAAGGCGCTATGACGCAAGGCAAGGCTAATGCACGACAGCGCAAGGCTAGGCAATGCACGGAAGGCAAGCAAAGAGTAACGGAAACCAAGGAAGGCAAGGGAAAGCAAGGCAAGGCAAGGTTAACGGAAGGAACGGCACGGCAAGGGGAAACAAGGCTAAGGCACGACAACGCACGGCTTGGCAATGCACTGCAAGGCAAGGAAAGGGTAACGCAAGGCAAGGCACGGTCAGGCGAGGCAAGGCTAAGGCACGACAACGCAAGGCTAGGCAATGCACGGAAGGCAAGCAAAGAGTAACGGAACGCAAGGAAGGCAAGGGAAAGCAACGCAAGGCAAGGTTAACGGAAGGAACGGCACGGCAAGGGGAAACAAGGCTAAGGCACGGCAACGCACGGCTAGGCAATGCAGGGCAAGGCAAGGAAATGGTAACGCAAGTCAAGCCACCGTTTGGGGAGGCAAGGCTAATGCACGACAACGCAAGGCTAGGCAGTGCACGGCTAGGCAAGGAAAGAGTAACGGAAGGAAAGGAAGGCAAGGCAAAGCAAGGCAAGGCAAGTGTAAGAAAAGGCAAGGCACGGCAAGGGGAAACAAGGCTAAGGAACGGCAACGCACGGCTAGGCAATGCACGGCCAGGCAAGGAAAGGGTAACGCAAGGCAAGGCACGGTAAAGCAAGACAAGGCTAATGCACGACAACGCACGGCTAGGCAATGCACGGCAAGGCAAGGAAAGGGTAACGCAAGGCAAGGCACGGTCAGGCGAGGCAAGGCTAATGCACGACAACGCAAGGCTAGGCAATGCACGGAAGGCAAGCAAAGAGTAACGGAAGGCAAGGAAGGCAAGGCAAAGCAAGGCAAAGCAAGCAAGGTTATGGCAAGGTGAAACAAGGCTAAGGCACGACAACGGACGGCTAGGCAATGCACGGCCAACCAAGGAAAAGGTAACGCAAGGCAAGGCACGGTGAGGCAAGGCAAGGCTAATGCACGACAGCGCAAGGCTAGGCAATGCACGGAAGGCAAGCAAAGAGTAACGGAAACCAAGGAAGGCAAGGGAAAGCAAGGCAAGGCAAGGGTAACGGAAGGAACGGCACGGCAAGGGGAAACAAGGCTAAGGCACGACAACGCACGGCTAGGCAATGCACGGCAAGGCAAGGAAAGGGTAACGCTAATCAAGGCACGGTCAGGCAAGGCAAGGCTAATGCACGACAAGGCAAGGCTAGGCAGTGCACGGCAAGGCAAGGAAAGGGTAACGCAAGGCAAGGCACTGTCAGGCGAGGCAAGGCTAAGGCACGACAACGCAAGGCTAGGCAATGCACGGAAGGAAAGGAAAGAGTAACGGAAGGCAAGGAAAGCAAGGGAAAGCAAGGGAAGGCAAGGGTAACGGAAGGAACGGCACGGCAAGGGGAAACAAGGCTAAGGCACGACAACACAGGGCTAGGCAATGCAGGGCAAGGCAAGGATAGTGTAACGCAAGGCAAGGCACGGTTTGGGGAGGCAAGGCTAATGCACGACAACGCAAGGCTAGGCAATGCACGGAAGGCAAGCAAAGAGTAACGGAAGGCAAGTAAGGCAAGGGAAAGTAAGGCAAGGCAAGGGTAACGGAAGGAACGGCACGGTAAGGGGAAACAAAGCTAAGGCACGACAATGCAGGGCTAGGCAATGCACGGCAAGGCAAGGAAAGGGTAACGCAAGGCAAGGCACGGTGAGGCAAGACAAGGCAAATGCACGACAACGCACGGCTAGGCAATGCACGGCAAGGCAAGGAAAGGGTACCGCAAGGCAAGGCACGGTCAGGCGAGGCAAGGCTAAGGAACGACAACTCAAGGCTAGGCAATGCACGGAAGGCAAGCAAAGAGTAACGGAAGACAAGGAAGGCAAGGGAAAGCAAGGCAAGGCAATGGTAACGGAAGGAACGGCACGGCAAGGGGAAACTAGGCTAAGGCACGACAACGCACGGCTAGGCAATGCACTGCAAGGCAAGGAAAGGGTAACGCAAGGCAAGGCAGGGTGAGGCAAGGCAAGGCTGATGCACGACAACGCACGGCTAGGCAATTCACGGCAAGGCAAGGAAAGGGTAACGCAAGGCAAGGCACGGTCAGGCGAGGCAAGGATAAGGCACGACAACGCAAGGATAGGCAATGCACGGAAGGCAAGCAAAGAGTAACGGAAACCAAGGAAGGCAAGGGAAAGCAAGGCAAGGCAAGGGTAACGGAAGGAACGGCACGGCAAGGGGAAACAAGGGTAAGGCACGACAACGCACGGCTAGGCAATGCACGGCAAGCGAATGAAAGGGTAACGCCAGGCAAGGCACGGTCAGGCAAGGCAAGGCTAATGCACGACAAGGCAAGGCTAGGCAGTGCACGGCAAGGCAAGGAAAGGGTAACGGAAGGCAAGGCACTGTCAGGCGAGGCAAGGCTAAGGCACGACAACGCAAGGCTAGGCAATGCACGGAAGGAAAGCAAAGAGTAACGGAAGGCAAGGAAAGCAAGGGAAAGCAAGGGAAGGCAAGGGTAACGGAAGGAACGGCACGGCAAGGGAAAACAAGGCTAAGGCACGACAACACAGGGCTAGGCAATGCAGGACAAGGCAAGGAAAGTGTAACGCAAGGCAATGCACGGTTTGGGGAGGCAAGGCTAATGCACGACAACGCAAGGCTAGGCAATGCACGGAAGGCAAGCAAAGAGTAACAGAAGGCAAGGAATGCAAGGCAAAGCAAGGCAACGCAAGCAAGGCTATGGCAAGGTGAAAAAAGGCTAAGGCACGACCACGCAAGGCTAGGCAATGCACGGAAGGCAAGCAAAGAGTAACGGAAGGCAAGGAAGGCAAGGGAAAGCAAGGCAAGGCAAGGGTAACGGAAGGAACGGCACGGTAAGGGGAAAAAAAGCTAAGGCACGACAATGCAGGGCTAGGCAATGCACGGCAAGGCAAGGAAAGGGTAACGCAAGGCAAGGCACGGTGAGGCAAGACAAGGCAAATGCACGACATCGCACGGCTAGGCAATGCACGGCAAGGCAAGGAAAGGGTACCGCAAGGCAAGGCACGGTCAGGCGAGGCAAGGCTAAGGAACGACAACGCAAGGCTAGGCAATGCACGGAAGGCAAGCAAAGAGTAACGGAAGGCAAGGAAGGCAAGGGAAACCAAGGCAAGGCAAGTGTAACGGAAGGAACGGCTCGGCAAGGGGAAACAAGGCTAAGGCACGGCATCGCAGGGCTAGGCAATGCACGGCAAGGCAAGGAAAGGGTAACGAAAGGCAAGGCACTGTCAGGCGAGGCAAAGCTAATGCACGACATCGCAAGGCTAGGCAGTGCACGGCTAGGCAAGGAAAGAGTAACGGAAGGAAAGGAAGGCAAGGCAAAGCATGGCAAGGCAAGTGTAACAACAGGCACGGCATGGCAAGGGGAAACAAGGCTAAGGCACGACAACGCAAGGCTAGGCAATGCACGGAAGGCAAGCAAAGAGTAACGGAAGGCAAGGAATGCAAAGGAAAGCAGGGGAAAACAAGGGTAACGAAAGGAACGGCACGGTAAGGGGAAACAAGGCTAAGGCACGACAACACAGGGCTAGGCAATGCAGGGCAATGCAAGGTAAGGGTAACGCAAGGCAAGGTACGGTCAGCCGAGGCAAGGCTAAGGCAAGACAACGCAAGGCTAGGCAATGCACGGAAGGCAAGCAAAGAGTAACGGAACGCAAGGAAGGCAAGGGAAAACAAGGCAAGGCAAGGTTAACGTAAGGAACGGCACGGCAAGGGGAAACAAGGCTAAGGCACGACAACGCAAGGCTAGGCAATGCACGGAAGGCAAGCAAAGAATAACGGAATGGAAGGAAGGCAAGGCAAAGCAAGGCAAAGCAAGCAAGGCTATGGCAAGGTGAAACAAGGCTAAGGCACCACAACGCACGGCTAGGCAATGCACGGCCAGCCAAGGAAAAGGTAACGCAAGGCAAGGCGCTATGACGCAAGGCAAGGCTAATGCACGACAGCGCAAGGCTAGGCAATGCACGGAAGGCAAGCAAAGAGTAACGGAAACCAAGGAAGGCAAGGGAAAGCAAGGGAAGGCAAGGTTAACGGAAGGAACGGCACGGCAAGGGGAAACAAGGCTAAGGCACGACAACGCACGGCTTGGCAATGCACTGCAAGGCAAGGAAAGGGTAACGCAAGGCAAGGCACGGTCAGGCGAGGCAAGGCTAAGGCACGACAACGCAAGGCTAGGCAATGCACGGAAGGCAAGCAAAGAGTAACGGAACGCAAGGAAGGCAAGGGAAAGCAACGCAAGGCAAGGTTAACGGAAGGAACGGCACGGCAAGGGGAAACAAGGCTAAGGCACGGCAACGCACGGCTAGGCAATGCAGGGCAAGGCAAGGAAATGGTAACGCAAGTCAAGCCACCGTTTGGGGAGGCAAGGCTAATGCACGACAACGCAAGGCTAGGCAGTGCACGGCTAGGCAAGGAAAGAGTAACGGAAGGAAAGGAAGGCAAGGCAAAGCAAGGCAAGGCAAGTGTAAGAAAAGGCAAGGCACGGCAAGGGGAAACAAGGCTAAGGAACGGCAACGCACGGCTAGGCAATGCACGGCCAGGCAAGGAAAGGGTAACGCAAGGCAAGGCACGGTAAAGCAAGACAAGGCTAATGCACGACAACGCACGGCTAGGCAATGCACGGCAAGGCAAGGAAAGGGTAACGCAAGGCAAGGCACGGTCAGGCGAGGCAAGGCTAATGCACGACAACGCAAGGCTAGGCAATGCACGGAAGGCAAGCAAAGAGTAACGGAAGGCAAGGAAGGCAAGGCAAAGCAAGGCAAAGCAAGCAAGGTTATGGCAAGGTGAAACAAGGCTAAGGCACGACAACGGACGGCTAGGCAATGCACGGCCAACCAAGGAAAAGGTAACGCAAGGCAAGGCACGGTGAGGCAAGGCAAGGCTAATGCACGACAGCGCAAGGCTAGGCAATGCACGGAAGGCAAGCAAAGAGTAACGGAAACCAAGGAAGGCAAGGGAAAGCAAGGCAAGGCAAGGGTAACGGAAGGAACGGCACGGCAAGGGGAAACAAGGCTAAGGCACGACAACGCACGGCTAGGCAATGCACGGCAAGGCAAGGAAAGGGTAACGCTAATCAAGGCACGGTCAGGCGAGGCAAGGCTAAGGCACGACAACGCAAGGCTAGGCAATGCACGGAAGGAAAGCAAAGAGTAACGGAAGGCAAGGAAAGCAAGGGAAAGCAAGGGAAGGCAAGGGTAACGGAAGGAACGGCACGGCAAGGGGAAACAAGTCTAAGGCACGACAACACAGGGCTAGGCAATGCAGGGCAAGGCAAGGATAGTGTAACGCAAGGCAAGGCACGGTGAGGCAAGACAAGGCAAATGCACGACAACGCACGGCTAGGCAATGCACGGCAAGGCAAGGAAAGGGTACCGCAAGGCAAGGCACGGTCAGGCGAGGCAAGGCTAAGGAACGACAACTCAAGGCTAGGCAATGCACGGAAGGCAAGCAAAGAGTAACGGAAGACAAGGAAGGCAAGGGAAAGCAAGGCAAGGCAATGGTAACGGAAGGAACGGCACGGCAAGGGGAAACTAGGCTAAGGCACGACAACGCACGGCTAGGCAATGCACTGCAAGGCAAGGAAAGGGTAACGCAAGGCAAGGCAGGGTGAGGCAAGGCAAGGCTGATGCACGACAACGCACGGCTAGGCAATTCACGGCAAGGCAAGGAAAGGGTAACGCAAGGCAAGGCACGGTCAGGCGAGGCAAGGATAAGGCACGACAACGCAAGGATAGGCAATGCACGGAAGGCAAGCAAAGAGTAACGGAAACCAAGGAAGGCAAGGGAAAGCAAGGCAAGGCAAGGGTAACGGAAGGAACGGCACGGCAAGGGGAAACAAGGGTAAGGCACGACAACGCACGGCTAGGCAATGCACGGCAAGCGAATGAAAGGGTAACGCCAGGCAAGGCACGGTCAGGCAAGGCAAGGCTAATGCACGACAAGGCAAGGCTAGGCAGTGCACGGCAAGGCAAGGAAAGGGTAACGGAAGGCAAGGCACTGTCAGGCGAGGCAAGGCTAAGGCACGACAACGCAAGGCTAGGCAATGCACGGAAGGAAAGCAAAGAGTAACGGAAGGCAAGGAAAGCAAGGGAAAGCAAGGGAAGGCAAGGGTAACGGAAGGAACGGCACGGCAAGGGAAAACAAGGCTAAGGCACGACAACACAGGGCTAGGCAATGCAGGACAAGGCAAGGAAAGTGTAACGCAAGGCAATGCACGGTTTGGGGAGGCAAGGCTAATGCACGACAACGCAAGGCTAGGCAATGCACGGAAGGCAAGCAAAGAGTAACAGAAGGCAAGGAATGCAAGGCAAAGCAAGGCAACGCAAGCAAGGCTATGGCAAGGTGAAAAAAGGCTAAGGCACGACCACGCAAGGCTAGGCAATGCACGGAAGGCAAGCAAAGAGTAACGGAAGGCAAGGAAGGCAAGGGAAAGCAAGGCAAGGCAAGGGTAACGGAAGGAACGGCACGGTAAGGGGAAAAAAAGCTAAGGCACGACAATGCAGGGCTAGGCAATGCACGGCAAGGCAAGGAAAGGGTAACGCAAGGCAAGGCACGGTGAGGCAAGACAAGGCAAATGCACGACAACGCACGGCTAGGCAATGCACGGCAAGGCAAGGAAAGGGTACCGCAAGGCAAGGCACGGTCAGGCGAGGCAAGGCTAAGGAACGACAACGCAAGGCTAGGCAATGCACGGAAGGCAAGCAAAGATTAACGGAAGGCAAGGAAGGCAAGGGAAAGCAAGGTAAGGCAATGGTAACGGAAGGAACGGCACGGCAAGGGGAAACTAGGCTAAAGCACGACAACGCACGGCTAGGCAATGCACTGCAAAGCAAGGAAAGGGTAACGCAAGGCAAGGCACGGTGAGGCAAGGCAAGGCTGATGCACGACAACGCACGGCTAGGCAATTCACGGCAAGGCAAGGAAAGTTTAACGCAAGGCAAGGCACGGTCAAACGAGGCAAGGCTAAGGCACGACAACGCAAGGCTAGGCAATGCACGGATGGCAAGCAAAGAGTAACGGAAGGCAAGAAATGCAAGGGAAACCAGGGGAAGGCAAGGGTAACGAAAGGAACGGCACGGTAAGGGGAAACAAGGCTAAGGCACGACAACACAGGGCTAGGCAATGCAGGGCAATGCAAGGTAAGGGTAACGCAAGGCAAGGCACGGTCAGGCAAGGCAAGGCTAAGGCAAGACAACGCAAGGCTAGGCAATGCACGGAAGGCAAGCAAAGAGTAACGGAAGGCAAGGAAGGCAAGGCAAAGCATGGCAAGGCAAGTGTAACAACAGGCACGGCAGGGCAAGGGGAAACAAGGCTAAGGCACGACAACGCAAGGCTAAGCAATGCACGGCCAGGCAAGGAAAGGGTAACGCAAGGCAAGGCACGGTCAGGCGAGGCAAGGCTAAGGCACGACAACGCAAGGCTAGGCAATGCACGGAAGGCAAGCAAAGAGTAACGGAACGCAAGGAAGGCAAGGGAAAGCAACGCAAGGCAAGGTTAACGGAAGGAACGGCACGGCAAGGGGAAACAAGGCTAAGGCACGGCAACGCACGGCTAGGCAATGCAGGGCAAGGCAAGGAAATGGTAACGCAAGTCAAGCCACCGTTTGGGGAGGCAAGGCTAATGCACGACAACGCAAGGCTAGGCAGTGCACGGCTAGGCAAGGAAAGAGTAACGGAAGGAAAGGAAGGCAAGGCAAAGCAAGGCAAGGCAAGTGTAAGAAAAGGCAAGGCACGGCAAGGGGAAACAAGGCTAAGGAACGGCAACGCACGGCTAGGCAATGCACGGCCAGGCAAGGAAAGGGTAACGCAAGGCAAGGCACGGTAAAGCAAGACAAGGCTAATGCACGACAACGCACGGCTAGGCAATGCACGGCAAGGCAAGGAAAGGGTAACGCAAGGCAAGGCACGGTCAGGCGAGGCAAGGCTAATGCACGACAACGCAAGGCTAGGCAATGCACGGAAGGCAAGCAAAGAGTAACGGAAGGCAAGGAAGGCAAGGCAAAGCAAGGCAAAGCAAGCAAGGTTATGGCAAGGTGAAACAAGGCTAAGGCACGACAACGGACGGCTAGGCAATGCACGGCCAACCAAGGAAAAGGTAACGCAAGGCAAGGCACGGTGAGGCAAGGCAAGGCTAATGCACGACAGCGCAAGGCTAGGCAATGCACGGAAGGCAAGCAAAGAGTAACGGAAACCAAGGAAGGCAAGGGAAAGCAAGGCAAGGCAAGGGTAACGGAAGGAACGGCACGGCAAGGGGAAACAAGGCTAAGGCACGACAACGCACGGCTAGGCAATGCACGGCAAGGCAAGGAAAGGGTAACGCTAATCAAGGCACGGTCAGGCAAGGCAAGGCTAATGCACGACAAGGCAAGGCTAGGCAGTGCACGGCAAGGCAAGGAAAGGGTAAAGCAAGGCAAGGCACTGTCAGGCGAGGCAAGGCTAAGGCACGACAACGCAAGGCTAGGCAATGCACGGAAGGAAAGGAAAGAGTAACGGAAGGCAAGGAAAGCAAGGGAAAGCAAGTGAAGGCAAGGGTAACGGAAGGAACGGCACGGCAAGGGGAAACAAGGCTAAGGCACGACAACACAGGGCTAGGCAATGCAGGGCAAGGCAAGGATAGTGTAAGGCAAGGCAAGGCACGGTTTGGGGAGGCAAGGCTAATGCACGACAACGCAAGGCTAGGCAATGCACGGAAGGCAAGCAAAGAGTAACGGAAGGCAAGGAAGGCAAGGGAAAGTAAGGGAAGGCAAGGGTAACGGAAGGAACGGCACGGTAAGGGGAAACAAAGCTAAGGCACGACAATGCAGGGCTAGGCAATGCACGGCAAGGCAAGGAAAGGGTAACGCAAGGCAAGGCACGGTGAGGCAAGACAAGGCAAATGCACGACAACGCACGGCTAGGCAATGCACGGCAAGGCAAGGAAAGGGTACCGCAAGGCAAGGCACGGTCAGGCGAGGCAAGGCTAAGGAACGACAACTCAAGGCTAGGCAATGCACGGAAGGCAAGCAAAGAGTAACGGAAGGCAAGGAAGGCAAGGGAAAGCAAGGCAAGGCAATGGTAACGGAAGGAACGGCACGGCAAGGGGAAACTAGGCTAAGGCACGACAACGCACGGCTAGGCAATGCACTGCAAGGCAAGGAAAGGGTAACGCAAGGCAAGGCAGGGTGAGGCAAGGCAAGGCTGATGCACGACAACGCACGGCTAGGCAATTCACGGCAAGGCAAGGAAAGGGTAACGCAAGGCAAGGCACGGTCAGGCGAGGCAAGGATAAGGCACGACAACGCAAGGATAGGCAATGCACGGAAGGCAAGCAAAGAGTAACGGAAACCAAGGAAGGCAAGGGAAAGCAAGGCAAGGCAAGGGTAACGGAAGGAACGGCACGGCAAGGGGAAACAAGGGTAAGGCACGACAACGCACGGCTAGGCAATGCACGGCAAGCGAATGAAAGGGTAACGCCAGGCAAGGCACGGTCAGGCAAGGCAAGGCTAATGCACGACAAGGCAAGGCTAGGCAGTGCACGGCAAGGCAAGGAAAGGGTAACGCAAGGCAAGGCACGGTTTGGGGAGGCAAGGCTAATGCACGACAACGCAAGGTTAGGCAATGCACGGAAGGCCAGCAAAGAGTAACGGAAGGTAGGAAATGCAAGGCAAAGCAAGGCAACGCAAGCAAGGCTATGGCAAGGTGGAAAAAGGCTAAGGCACGACCACGCAAGGCTAGGCAATGCACGGAAGGCAAGCAAAGTGTAACGGAAGGCACGGAAGGCAAGGCAAAGCAAGGCAACGCAAGCAAGCCTATGGCAAGGTGAAACACGGCTAAGGCACGACAACGCAAAGCTAGGCAATGAACGGAAGGCAAGCAAAGAGTAACGGAAGGCAAGGAAGGCAAGGGAAAGCAAGGCAAGGCAAGGGTAACGGAAGGAACGGTACGGCAAGGGGAAACAAGGCTAAGGCACGACAACGCACGGCTAGGCAATGCACGGCAATGCAAGCAAAGGGTAACGCCAGGCAAGGCACGGTCAGGCAAGGCAAGGCTACGGCACGACAACGCAAGGCTAGGCAATGCACGGAAGGAAAGCAAAGAGTAACGGAAGGAAAGGAAAGCAAGGGAAAGCAAGGCAAGGTAAGGGTAACGCAAGGCAAGGCACGGTGAGGCAAGGCAAGGCTGATGCACGACAACGCACGGCTAGGCAATTCACGGCAAGGCAAGGAAAGGGTAACGCAAGGCAAGGCACGGTCAGGCGAGGCAAGGCTAAGGCACGACAACGCAAGGCTAGGCAATGCACGGAAGGCAAGCAAAGAGTAACGGAAGCCAAGGAAAGCAAGGGAAAGCAAGGCAAGGGTTACCGAAGGAACGGCACGGCAACGGGAAACAAAGCTAAGGCATGACAATGCAGGGCTAGGCAATGCATGGCAAGGCAAGGAAAGGGTAACGAAAGGCAAGGCACGGTGACGCAAGACAAGGCAAATGCACGACAACGTACGGCTAGGCAATGCACGGCAAGGCAAGGAAAGGGTACCGCAAGGCAAGGCACGGTCAGGCGAGGCAAGGCTAAGGCACGACAACGCAAGGCTAGGCAATGCACGGAAGGCAAGCAAAGAGTAACGGAACGCAAGGAAGGCAAGGGAAACCAAGGCAAGGGAAGGGTAACGGAAGGAACGGCTCGGCAAGGGGAAACAAGGCTAAGGCACGGCAACGCACCGCTAGGTAATGCACGGCCAGGCAAGGAAAGGGTAACGCAAGGCAAAGCTCTGTCAGGCGAGGCAAGGCTAAGGCACGACAACGGAAGGCTAGGCAATGCACGGAAGGTAAGCAAGGAGTAACGGAAACCAAGGAAGGCAAGGGAAAGGAAGGCAAGGCAAGGGTAACGGAAGGAACGGCACGGCAAGGGGAAACAATGCTAAGGCACGACAACGCACGGCTAGGCAATGCACGGCAAGGCAAGGAAAGGGTAACGCTAGGCAAGGCACGGTCAGGCAAGGCAAGGCTAATGCACGACAAGGGAAGGCTAGGCAGTGCACGGCAAGGCAAGGAAAGGGTAACGCAAGGCAAGGCACTGTCAGGCGAGGCAAGGCTAAGGCACGACAACGCAAGGCTAGGCAATGCACGGAAGGAAAGCAAAGAGTAACGGAAGGCAAGGAAAGCAAGGGAAAGCAAGGCAAGGCAAGGGTAACGGAAGGAACGGCACGGCAAGGGGAAACAAGGCTAAGGCACGACAACACAGGGCTAGGCAATGCAGGGCAAGGCAAGGAAAGGGTAACGCAAGGCAAGGCACGGTTTGTGGAGGCAAGGCTAATGCACGACAACGCAAGGCTAGGCAATGCACGGAAGGCAAGCAAAGAGTAACGGAAGGCAAGGAATGCAAGGCAAAGCAAGGCAACGCAAGCAAGGCTATGGCAAGGTGAAAAAAGGCTAAGGCACGACCACGCAAGGCTAGGCAATGCACGGAAGGCAAGTAAAGAGTAACTGAAGGCACGGAAGGCAAGGCAAAGCAAGGCAACGCAAGCAAGCCTATGGCAAGTTGAAACACGGCTAAGGCACGACAACGCAAGGCTAGGCAATGAACGGAAGGCAAGCAAAGATTAACTGAAGGCAAGGAAGGCAAGGGAAAGCAAGGGAAGGCAAGGGCAACGGAAGGAACGGCTCGGTAAGGGGAAACAAAGCTAAGGCACGACAATGCAGGGCTAGGCAATGCACGGCCAGGCAAGGAAAGGGTATCGCAAGGCAAGGCACGGTAAGGCAAGACAAGGCTAATGCACGACAACGCACGGCTAGGCAATGCACGGCAAGGGAAGGAAAGGGTAACGCAAGGCAAGGCACGGTCAGGCGAGGCAAGGCTAATGCACGACAACGCAAGGCTAGGCAATGCACGGAAGGCAAGCAAAGAGTAACGGAAGGCAAGGAAGGCAAGGGAAAACAAGGCAAGGCAAGTGTAACGGAAGGAACGGCTCGGCAAGGGGAAACAAGGCTAAGGCACGGCATCGCAGGGCTAGGCAATGCACGGCAAGGCAAGGAAAGGGTAACGCAAGGCAAGGCACTGTCAGGCGAGGCAAAGGTAATGCACGACATCGCAAGGCTAGGCAGTGCACGGCTAGGCAAGGAAAGAGTAACGGAAAGAAAGGAAGGCAAGGCAAAGCATGGCAAGGCAAGTGTAACAACAGGCACGGCATGGCAAGGGGAAACAAGGCTAAGGCACGACAACGCAAGGCTAGGCAATGCACGGAAGGCAAGCAAAGAGTAACGGAAGGCAAGGAATGCAAAGGAAAGCAGGGGAAAACAAGGGTAACGAAAGGAACGGCACGGTAAGGGGAAACAAGGCTAAGGCACGACAACACAGGGCTAGGCAAAGCAGGGCAATGCAAGGTAAGGGTAACGCAAGGCAAGGTACGGTCAGGCGAGGCAAGGCTAAGGCAAGACAACGCAAGGCTAGGCAATGCACGGAAGGCAAGCAAAGAGTAACGGAACGCAAGGAAGGCAAGGGAAAGCAAGGCAAGGCAAGGTTAACGGAAGGAACGGCACGGCAAGGGGAAACAAGGCTAAGGCACGACAACGCAAGGCTAGGCAATGCACGGAAGGCAAGCAAAGAATAACGGAATGGAAGGAAGGCAAGGCAAAGCAAGGCAAAGCAAGCAAGGCTATGGCAAGGTGAAACAAGGCTAAGGCACCACAACGCACGGCTAGGCAATGCACGGCCAGCCAAGGAAAAGGTAACGCAAGGCAAGGCGCTATGACGCAAGGCAAGGCTAATGCACGACAGCGCAAGGCTAGGCAATGCACGGAAGGCAAGCAAAGAGTAACGGAAACCAAGGAAGGCAAGGGAAAGCAAGGCAAGGCAAGGGTAACGGAAGGAACGGCACGGTAAGGGGAAACAAAGCTAAGGCACGACAATGCAGGGCTAGGCAATGCACGGCAAGGCAAGGAAAGGGTAACGCAAGGCAAGGCACGGTGAGGCAAGACAAGGGAAATGCACGACAACGCACGGCTAGGCAATGCACGGCAAGGCAAGGAAAGGGTACCGCAAGGCAAGGCACGGTCAGGCGAGGCAAGGCTAAGGCACGACAACGCAAGGCTAGGCAATGCACGGAAGGCAAGCAAAGAGTAACGGAACGCAAGGAAGGCAAGGGAAAGCAACGCAAGGCAAGGTTAACGGAAGGAACGGCACGGCAAGGGGAAACAATGCTAAGGCACGGCAACGCACGGCTTGGCAATGCACTGCAAGGCAAGGAAAGGGTAACGCAAGGCAAGGCACGGTCAGGCGAGGCAAGGCTAAGGCACGACAACGCAAGGCTAGGCAATGCACGGAAGGCAAGCAAAGAGTAACGGAACGCAAGGAAGGCAAGGGAAAGCAACGCAAGGCAAGGTTAACGGAAGGAACGGCACGGCAAGGGGAAACAAGGCTAAGGCACGGCAACGCACGGCTAGGCAATGCAGGGCAAGGCAAGGAAATGGTAACGCAAGTCAAGCCACCGTTTGGGGAGGCAAGGCTAATGCACGACAACGCAAGGCTAGGCAGTGCACGGCTAGGCAAGGAAAGAGTAACGGAAGGAAAGGAAGGCAAGGCAAAGCAAGGCAAGGCAAGTGTAAGAAAAGGCAAGGCACGGCATGGGGAAACAAGGCTAAGGAACGGCAACGCACGGCTAGGCAATGCACGGCCAGGCAAGGAAAGGGTAACGCAAGGCAAGGCTCGGTAAAGCAAGACAAGGCTAATGCACGACAACGCACGGCTAGGCAATGCACGGCAAGGCAAGGAAAGGGTAACGCAAGGCAAGGCACGGTCAGGCGAGGCAAGGCTAATGCACGACAACGCAAGGCTAGGCAATGCACGGAAGGCAAGCAAAGAGTAACGGAAGGCAAGGAAGGCAAGGCAAAGCAAGGCAAAGCAAGCAAGGTTATGGCAAGGTGAAACAAGGCTAAGGCACGACAACGGACGGCTAGGCAATGCACGGCCAACCAAGGAAAAGGTAACGCAAGGCAAGGCACGGTGAGGCAAGACAACGACAGCGCAAGGCTAGGCAATGCACTGAAGGCAAGCAAAGAGTAACGGAAACCAAGGAAGGCAAGGGAAAGCAAGGCAAGGCAAGGGTAACGGAAGGAACGGCACGGCAAGGGGAAACAAGGCTAAGGCACGACAACGCACGGCTAGGCAATGCACGGCAAGGCAAGGAAAGGGTAACGCTAGGGAAGGCACGGTCAGGCAAGGCAAGGCTAATGCACGACAAGGCAAGGCTAGGCAGTGCACGGCAAGGCAAGGAAAGGGTAACGCAAGGCAAGGCACTGTCAGGCGAGGCAAGGCTAAGGCACGACAACGCAAGGCTAGGCAATGCACGGAAGGAAAGCAAAGAGTAACGGAAGGCAAGGAAAGCAAGGGAAAGCAAGGGAAGGCAAGGGTAACGGAAGGAATGGCACGGCAACGGGAAACAAGGCTAAGGCACGACAACACAGGGCTAGGCAATGCAGGGCAAGGCAAGGATAGTGTAACGCAAGGCAAGGCACGGTTTGGGGAGGCAAGTCTAATGCACGACAACGCAAGGCTAGGCAATGCACGGAAGGCAAGCAAAGAGTAACGGAAGGCAAGGAAGGCAAGGGAAAGCAAGGCAAGGCAAGGGTAACGGAAGGAACGGCACGGTAAGGGGAAACAAAGCTAAGGCACGACAATGCAGGGCTAGGCAATGCACGGCAAGGCAAGGAATGGGTAACGCAAGGCAAGGCACGGTGAGGCAAGACAAGGCAAATGCACGACAACGCACGGCTAGGCAATGCACGGCAAGGCAAGGAAAGGGTACCGCAAGGCAAGGCACGGTCAGGCGAGGCAAGGCTAAGGAACGACAACTCAAGGCTAGGCAATGCACGGAAGGCAAGCAAAGAGTAACGGAAGGCAAGGAAGGCAAGGGAAAGCAAGGCAAGGCAATGGTAACGGAAGGAACGGCACGGCAAGGGGAAACTAGGCTAAGGCACGACAACGCAGGGCTAGGCAATGCACGGCAAGGCAAGGAAAGGGTAACGCAAGGCAAGGCAGGGTGAGGCAAGGCAAGGCTGATGCACGACAACGCACGGCTAGGCAATTCACGGCAACGCAAGGAAAGGGTAACACAAGGCAAGGCACGGTCAGGCGAGGCAAGGCTAAGGCACGACAACGCAAGGCTAGGCAATGCACGGAAGGCAAGCAAAGAGTAACGGAAGGCAAGGAATGCAAGGGAAAGCAGGGGAAGGCAAGGGTAACGAAAGGAACGGCACGGTAAGGGGAAACAAGGCAAAGGCACGACAACACAGGGCTAGGCAATGCAGGGCAAGGAAAGGTAAGGGTAACGCAAGGCAAGTCACGGTCAGGCGAGGCAAGGCTAAGGCACGACAACGCAAGGCTAGGCAATGCACAGAAGGCAAGCAAAGAGTAACGGAACGCAAGGAAGGCAAGGGAAAGCAAGGCAAGGCAAGGTTAACGGAAGGAACGGCAAGGCAAGGGGAAACAAGGCTAAGGCACGGCAACGCACGGCTAGGCAATGCAGGGCAAGGCAAGGAAATGGTAACGCAAGTCAAGGCACGGTTTGGGGAGGCAAGGCTAATGCACGACAACGCAAGGCTAGGCAGTGCACGGCTAAGCAAGGAAAGAGTAACGGAAGGAAAGGAAGGCAAGACAAAGCAAGGCAAGGCAAGTGTAACAAAAGGCAAGGCACGGCAAGGGGAAACAAGGCTAAGGAACGGCAACGCACGGCTACGCAATGCACGGCCAGGCAAGGAAAGGGTAACGCAAGGCAAGGCACGGTAAGGCAAGGCAAGGCTAATGCACGACAACGCACGGCTAGGCACGGTCAGGCGAGGCAAGGCTAAGGCACGACAACGCAAGGCTAGGCAATGCACGGAAGGCAAGCAAAGAGTAACGGAAGGCAAGGAATGCAAGGCAAAGCAAGGCAACGCAAGAAAGGCTATGGCAAGGTGAAAAAAGGCTAAGGCACGGCAGCGCAAGGCTAGGCAATGCACGGAAGGCAAGCAAAGAGTAACGGAAGGCAAGGAAGGCAAGGCAAAGCAAGGGAAAGCAAGCAAGGTTATGGCAAGGTGAAACAAGGCTAAGGCACGACAACGCACGGCTAGGCAATGCACGGCCAACCAAGGAAAAGGTAACGCAAGGCAAGGCACGGTGAGGCAAGGCAAGGCTAATGCACGACAACGCAAGGCTAGGCAATGCACGGAAGGAAAGCAAAGTGTAACGGAAACGAAGGAAGGCAAGCGAAAGCAAGGCAAGGCAAGGGTAACGGAAGGAACGGCACGGCAAGGGGAAACAATGCTAAGGCACGACAACGCACGGCTAGGCAATGCACGGCAAGGCAAGGAAAGGGTAACGCCAGGCAAGGCACGGTCAGGCGAGGCAAGGCTAATGCACGACAACGAAACGCTAGGCAGTGCACGGCAAGGCAAGGAAAGAGTAACGGAAGGAAAGGCAGGAAAGGCAAAGCCAGGCAAGGCAAGTGTAACAAAAGGCACGGCACGGCAAGGGGAAACAAGGCTAAGGCACGACAACGCACGGCTAGGCAATACAAGGCAACGCAAGGAAAGGGTAACGCAAGGCAAGGCACGGTGAGGCTAGGCAAGGCTAAGGCACGACAACGCAGGGCTACGCAATGCACGGAAGGAAAGCAAAGAGGAACGGAAGGCAAGGAAAGCAAGGGAAAGCAAGGGAAGGCAAGGGTAACGGAAGGAACGGCACGGCAAGGGGAAACAAGGCTAAGGCACGACAACACAGTGCTAGGCAATGCAGGGCAAGGCAAGGAAAGTGTAACGCAAGGCAATGCACGGTTTGGGGAGGCAAGGCTAATGCACGACAACGCATTGCTAGGCAATGCACGGAAGGCAAGCAAAGAGTAACGGAAGGCAAGGAATGCAAGGCAAAGCAAGGCAACGCAAGCAAGGCTATGGCAAGGTGAAAAAAGGCTAAGGCACGACCACGCAAGGCTAGGCAATGCACGGAAGGCAAGCAAAGAGTACCGGAAGGCAAGGAAGGCAAGGGAACGCAAGGCAAGGCAAGGGTAACGGAAGGAACGGCACGGTAAGGGGAAACAAAGCTAAGGCACGACAATGCAGGGCTAGGCAATGCACGGCAAGGCAAGGAAAGGGTAACGCAAGGCAAGGCACGGTGAGGCAAGACAAGGCAAATGCACGACAACGCACGGCTAGGCAATGCACGGCAAGGCAAGGAAAGGGTACCGCAAGGCAAGGTACGGTCAGGCGAGGCAAGGCTAAGGAACGACAACGCAATGCTAGGCAATGCACGGAAGGCAAGCAAAGAGTAACGGAAGGCAAGGAAGGCAAGGGAAAGCAAGGCAAGGCAATGGTAACGGAAGGAACGGCACGGCAAGGGGAAACTAGGCTAATGCATGACAACGCACGGCTAGGCAATGCACTGCAAGGCAAGGAAAGGGTAACGCAAGGCAAGGAACGGTGAGGCAAGGCAAGGCTGATGCACGAAAATGCACGGCTAGGCAATTCACGGCAAGGCAAGGAAAGTTTAACGCAAGGCAAGGCACGGTCAGGCGAGGCAAGGCTAAGGCACGACAACGCAAGGCTAGGCAATGCACGGATGGCAAGCAAAGAGTAACGGAAGGCAAAGAATGCAAGGGAAAGCAGGGGAAGGCAAGGGTAACGAAAGGAACGGCACGGTAAGGGGAAACAAGGCTAAGGCACGACAACACAGGGCTAGGCAATGCAGGGCAATGCAAGGTAAGGGTAACGCAAGGCAAGGCACGGTCAGGCGAGGCAAGGCTAAGGCAAGACAACGCAAGGCTAGGCAATGCACGGAAGGCAAGCAAAGAGTAACGGAACGCAAGGAAGGCAAGGGAAAGCAAGGCAAGGCAAGGTTAACGGAAGGAACGGCACGGCAAGGGGAAACAAGGCTAAGGCAGGACAACGCACGGCTAGGCAATGCAGGGCAAGGCAAGGAAATGGTAACGCAAGGCAAGGCACGGTTTGGGGAGGCAAGGCTAATGGACGACAACGCAAGGCTAGGCAGTGCACGGCTAGGCAAGGTAAGAGTAACGGAAGGAAAGGAAGGCAAGGCAAAGCAAGGCAAGGCAAGTGTAACAAAAGGCAAGGCACGGCACGGGTCAACAAGGCTAAGGGACGGCAACGCACGGCTAGGCAATGCACGGCCAGGCAAGGAAAGGGTAACTCAAGGCAAGGCACGGTAAGGCAAGACAAGGCTAATGCACGACAACGCAGGGGTAGGCAATGCACGGCAAGGCAAGGAAAGGGTAACGCAAGGCAAGGCACTGTCAGGCGAGGCAAAGCTAATGCACGACATCGCAAGGCTAGGCAGTGCACGGCTAGGCAAGGAAAGAGTAACGGAAGGAAAGGAAGGCAAGGCAAAGCATGGCAAGGCAAGTGTAACAACAGGCACGGCATGGCAAGGGGAAACAAGGCTAAGGCACGACAACGCAAGGCTAGGCAATGCACGGAAGGCAAGCAAAGAGTAACGGAAGGCAAGGAATGCAAAGGAAAGCAGGGGAAAACAAGGGTAACGAAAGGAACGGCACGGTAAGGGGAAACAAGGCTAAGGCACGACAACACAGGGCTAGGCAATGCAGGGCAATGCAAGGTAAGGGTAACGCAAGGCAAGGTACGGTCAGGCGAGGCAAGGCTAAGGCAAGACAACGCAAGGCTAGGCAATGCACGGAAGGCAAGCAAAGAGTAACGGAACGCAAGGAAGGCAAGGGAAAACAAGGCAAGGCAAGGTTAACGGAAGGAACGGCACGGCAAGGGGAAACAAGGCTAAGGCACGACAACGCAAGGCTAGGCAATGCACGGAAGGCAAGCAAAGAATAACGGAATGGAAGGAAGGCAAGGCAAAGCAAGGCAAAGCAAGCAAGGCTATGGCAAGGTGAAACAAGGCTAAGGCACCACAACGCAGGGCTAGGCAATGCACGGCCAGCCAAGGAAAAGGTAACGCAAGGCAAGGCGTTATGACGCAAGGCAAGGCTAATGCACGACAGCGCAAGGCTAGGCAATGCACGGAAGGCAAGCAAAGAGTAACGGAAACCAAGGAAGGCAAGGGAAAGCAAGGAAAGCAAGGGTAACGGAAGGAACGGCACGGCAAGGGGAAACAAGGGTAAGGCACGACAACGCACGGCTTGGCAATGCACGGCAAGGCAAGGAAAGGGTAACGCTAGGCAAGGCAGGGTCAGGCAAGGCAATGCTAATGCACGACAAGGCAAGGCAAGGCAGTGCACGGCAAGGCAAGGAAAGGGTAACGCAAGGCAAGGCACTGTCAGGCGAGGCAACGCTAAGGCACGACAACGCAAGGCTAGGCAATGCACGGAAGGAAAGCAAAGAGTAACGGAAGGCAAGGAAAGCAAGGGAAAGCAAGGGAAGGCAAGGGTAACGGAAGGAACGGCACAGCAAGGGGAAACAAGGCTAAGGCACGACAACACAGTGCTAGGCAATGCAGGGCAAGGCAAGGAAAGTGTAACGCAAGGCAATGCACGGTTTGGTGAGGCAAGGCTAATGCACGACAACGCAAGGCTAGGCAATGCACGGAAGGCAAGCAAAGAGTAACTGAAGGCAAAGAATGCAAGTCAAAGCAAGGCAACGCAAGCAAGGCTATGGCAAGGTGAAAAAAGGCTAAGGCACGACCAAGCAAGGCTAGGCAATGCACGGAAGGCAAGCAAAGAGTAACGGAAGGCAAGGAAGGCAGGGGAAAGCAAGGCAAGGCAAGGGTAACGGAAGGAACGGCACGGTAAGGGGAAACAAAGCTGAGGCACGACAATGCAGGGCTAGGCAATGCACGGCAAGCAAGGAAAGGGTAACGCAAGGCAAGGCACGGTGAGGCAAGACAAGGCAAATGCACGACAACGCACGGCTAGGCAATGCACGGCAAGGCAAGGAAAGGGTACCGCAAGGCAAGGCACGGTCAGGCGAGGCAAGGCTAAGGAACGACAACGCAAGGCTAGGCAATGCACGGAAGGCAAGCAAAGAGTAACGGAAGGCAAGGAAGGCAAGGGAAAGCAAGGCAAGGCAATGGTAACGGAAGGAACGGCACGGCAAGGGGAAACTAGGCTAAGGCAGGACAACGCACGGCTAGGCAATGCACTGCAAGGCAAGGAAAGGGTAACGCAAGGCAAGGCACGGTGAGGCAAGGCAAGGCTGACGCACGACAACGCACGGCTTGGCAATTCACGGCAAGGCAAGGAAAGTTTAACGCAAGGCAAGGCACGGTCAGGCGAGGCAAGGCTAAGGCACGACAACGCAAGGCTAGGCAATGCACGGATGGCAAGCAAAGAGTAACGGAACGCAAGGAAGGCAAGGGAAAGCAAGGCAAGGCAAGGTTAACGGAAGGAACGGCACGGCAAGGGGAAACAAGGCTAAGGCACGGCAACGCACGGCTAGGCAATGCAGGGCAAGGCAAGGAAATGGTAACGCAAGGCTAGGCACGGTTTGGGGAGGCAAGGCTAATGCACGACAACGCAAGGATGGCAGAGCACGGGTAGGCAAGGAAAGAGTAACGGAAGGAAAGGAAGGCAAGGCAAAGCAAGGCAAGGCAAGTGTAACAAAAGGCAAGGTACGGCAAGGGGAAACAAGGCTAAGGAACGGCAACGCACGGCTAGGCAATGCACGGCCAGGCAAGGAAAGGGTAACGCAAGGCAAGGAACGGTCAGGCGAGGCAAGGCTAATGCACGACAACGCAAGGCTAGGCAATGCACGGAAGGCAAGCAAAGAGTAACGGAAGGCAAGGAAGGCAAGGGAATCCAAGGCAAGGCAAGTGTAACGGAAGGAACGGCTCGGCAAGGGGAAACAAGGCTAAGGCACGGCAACGCAGGGCTAGGCAATGGACGGCAAGGCAAGGAAAGGGTAACGCAAGGCAAGGCAATGTCAGGCGAGGCAAAGCTAATGCACGACATCGCAAGGCTAGGCAGTGCACGGCTAGGCAAGGAAAGAGTAACGGAAGGAAAGGAAGGCAAGGCAAAGCATGGCAAGGCAAGTGTAACAACAGGCACGGCATGGCAAAGGGAAACAAGGCTAAGGCACGACAACGCAAGGCTAGGCAATGCACGGAAGGCAAGCAAAGAGTAACGGAAGGCAAGGAATGCAAAGGAAAGCAGGGGAAAACAAGGGTAACGAAAGGAAAGGCACGGTAAGGGGAAACAAGGCTAAGGCACGACAACACAGGGCTAGGCAATGCAGGGCAAGGCTAGGAAAGGGTAACGCAAGGCAAGGCACGGTTTGGGGAGGCCAGGCTAATGCACGACAACGCAAGGCTAGGCAATGCACGGAAGGCAAGCAAAGAGTAACGGAAGGCAAGGAAGGCAAGGGAAAGCAAGGCAAGGCAAGTGTAACAAAAGGCACGGCACGGCAAGGGGAAACAAGGCTAAGGCACGGCAACGCAAGGCTAAGCAATGCACGGCCAGGCAAGGAAAGGGTAACGCAAGGCAAGGCACGGTAATGCAAGGCGAGGCTAATGCACGACAACGTACGGCTAGGCAATGCACGGCAAGGCAAGGAAAGCGTAACGCAAGGCAAGGCACGGTTAGGCGAGGCATGGCTAAGGCACGACAACGCAAGGCTAGGCAATGCACGGAAGGCCAGTAAAGAGTAACGGAAGGCAAGGAATGCAAGGCAAAGCAAGGCAACGCAAACAAGTCTATGGCAAGGTGAAAAAAGGCTAAGGCAGCACAACGCACGGCTAGGCAATGCACGGCAAGCCAAGGAACAGGTAACGCAAGGCAAGGCACTGTGAGGCAAGGCAAAGCTAATGCACGACAAGGCAAGGCTAGGCAGTGCACGGCAAGGCAAGGAAAGGATAACGCAAGGCAAGGAAGGCAAGGGAAAGCAAGGCAAGGCAAGGGTAAAGGAAGGAATGGCACGGCAAGGGGAAACAAGGGTAAGGCACGACAACGCACGGCTAGGCAATGCACGGCAAGGCAAGGAAAGGGTAACGCCAGGCAAGGCACGGTCAGGCAAGGCAAGGCTAATGCACGACAAGGCAAGGCTAGTCAGTGCACGGCAAGGCAAGGAAAGGATAACGCAAGGCAAGGCACTGTCAGGCGAGGCAAGGCAAAGGCACGACAACGCAAGGCTAGGCAATGCACGGAAGGAAAGCAAAGAGTAACGGAAGGCAAGGAAAGCAAGGGAAAGCAAGGGAAGGCAAGGGTAACGTAAGGAACGGCACGGCAAGGGGAAACATGGCTAAGGCACGACAACACAGGGCTAGGCAATGCAGGGCAAGGCAAGGAAAGGGTAACGCAAGGCAAGGCACGTTTTGGGGAGTCAAGGCTAATGCACGACAACGCAAGGCTAGGCAATGCACGGAAGGCAAGCAATGAGTAACGGAAGGCAAGGAAGGCAAGGGAACGCAAGGCAAGGCAAGGTTAACGGAAGGAACGGCACGGCAAGGGGAAACAAGGCTAAGGCAGGACAACGCACGGCTAAGCAATGCAGGGCAAGGCAAGGAAATGGTAACGCAAGGCAAGGTACGGTTTGGGGAGGCAAGGCTAATGGACGACAACGCAAGGCTAGGCAGTGCACGGTTAGGCAAGGTAAGAGTAACGGAAGGAAAGGAAGGCAAGGCAAAGCAAGGCAAGGCAAGTGTAACAAAAGGCAAGGCACGGCAAGGGGAAACAAGGCTAAGGAACGGCAACGCACGGCTAGGCAATGCACGGCCAGGCAAGGAAAGGGTAACGCAAGGCAAGGCACGGTAAGGCAAGACAAGGCTAATGCACGGCAACGCACGGCTAGGCAATGCACGGCAAGGCAAGGAAAGGGTAACGCAAGGCAAGGCACGGTCAGGCGAGGCAAGGCTAATGCACGACAACGCAAGGCTAGGCAATGCACGGAAGGCAAGCAAAGAGTAACGGAAGGCAAGGAATGCAAAGGAAAGCAGGGGAAAACAAGGGTAACGCAAGGCAAGGCACGGTGAGGCAAGACAAGGCAAATGCACGACAACGCACGGCTAGGCAATGCACGGGAAGGCAAGGAAAGGGTACCGCAAGGCAAGGCACGGTCAGGCGAGGCAAGGCTAAGGTACGACAACGCAAGGATAGGCAATGCACGGAAGGCAAGCAAAGAGTAACGGAACGCAAGGAAGGCAAGGGAAAGCAACGCAAGGCAAGGTTAACGGAAGGAACGGCACGGCAAGGGGAAACAAGGCTAAGGCACGACAACGCACGGCTAGGCAATGCACTGCAAGGCAAGGAAAGGGTAACGCAAGGCAGGGCACGGTCAGGCGAGGCAAGGCTAAGGCACGACAACGCAAGGCTAGGCAATGCACGGAAGGCAAGCAAAGAGTAAAGGAACGCAAGGAAGGCAAGGGAAAGCAAGGCAAGGCAAGGTTAACGGAAGGAACGGCACGGCAAGGGGAAACAAGGCTAAGGCACGGCAACGCACGGCTAGGCAATGCAGGGCAAGGCAAGGAAATGGTAACGCAAGTCAAGGCACGGTTTGGGGAGGCAAGGCTAATGCACGACAACGCAAGGCTAGGCAGTGCACGGCTAGGCAAGGAAAGAGTAACCGAAGGAAAGGAAGGCAAGGCAAAGCAAGGCAAGGCAAGTGTAAGAAAAGGCAAGGCACGGCAAGGGGAAACAAGGCTAAGGAACGGCAACGCACGGCTAGGCAATGCACGGCCAGGCAAGGAAAGGGTAACGCAAGGCAAGGCACGGTAAAGCAAGACAAGGCTAATGCACGACAACGCACGGCTAGGCAATGCACGGCAAGGCAAGGAAAGGGTAACGCAAGGCAAGGCACGGTCAGGCGAGGCAAGGCTAATGCACGACAAGGCAAGGCTAGGCAGTGCACGGCAAGGCAAGGAAAGGGTACCGCATGGCAAGGGACGGTCAGGCGAGGCAATGCTAAGGAACGACAACGCAAGGCTAGGCAATGTACGGAAGGCAAGCAAAGAGTAACGGAAGGCAAGGAAGGCAAGGGAAAGCAAGGCAAGGCAATGGTAACGGAAGGAACGGCACGGCAAGGGGAAACTAGGCTAAGGCATGACAACGCACGGCTAGGCAATGCACTGCAAGGCAAGGAAAGGGTAACGCAAGGCAAGGCACGGTGAGGCAAGGCAAGGCTGATGCACGAAAATGCACGGCTAGGCAATTCACGGCAAGGCAAGGAAAGTTTAACGCAAGGCAAGGCACGGTCAGGCGAGGCAAAGCTAATGCACGACATCGCAAGGCTAGGCAGTGCACGGCTAGGCAAGGAAAGAGTAACGGAAGGAAAGGAAGGCAAGGCAAAGCATGGCAAGGCAAGTGTAACAACAGGCACGGCATGGCAAAGGGAAACAAGGCTAAGGCACGACAACGCAAGGCTAGGCAATGCACGGAAGGCAAGCAAAGAGTAACGGAAGGCAAGGAATGCAAAGGAAAGCAGGGGAAAACAAGGGTAACGAAAGGAAAGGCACGGTAAGGGGAAACAAGGCTAAGGCACGACAACACAGGGCTAGGCAATGCAGGGCAAGGCTAGGAAAGGGTAACGCAAGGCAAGGCACGGTTTGGGGAGGCCAGGCTAATGCACGACAACGCAAGGCTAGGCAATGCACGGAAGGCAAGCAAAGAGTAACGGAAGGCAAGGAAGGCAAGGGAAAGCAAGGCAAGGCAAGTGTAACAAAAGGCACGGCACGGCAAGGGGAAACAAGGCTAAGGCACGGCAACGCAAGGCTAAGCAATGCACGGCCAGGCAAGGAAAGGCTAACGCAAGGCAAGGCACGGTAATTCAAGGCGAGGCTAATGCACGACAACGTACGGCTAGGCAATGCACGGCAAGGCAAGGAAAGGGTAACGCAAGGCAAGGCACGGTTAGGCGAGGCATGGCTAAGGCACGACAACGCAAGGCTAGGCAATGCACGGAAGGCAAGTAAAGAGTAACGGAAGGCAAGGAATGCAAGGCAAAGCAAGGCAAAGCAAGCAAGGCTATGGCAAGGTGAAAAAAGGCTAAGGCACGACAACGCAAGGCTAGGCAATGCACGGAAGGCAAGCAAAGAGTAACGGAATGGAAGGAAGGCAAGGCAAAGCAAGGCAAAGCAAGCAAGGCTATGGCAAGGTGAAACAAGGCTAAGGCAGCACAACGCACGGCTAGGCAATGCACGGCAAGCCAAGGAACAGGTAACGCAAGGCAAGGCACTGTGAGGCAAGGCAAAGCTAATGCACGACAAGGCAAGGCTAGGCAGTGCACGGCAAGGCAAGGAAAGGATAACGCAAGGCAAGGAAGGCAAGGGAAAGCAAGGCAAGGCAAGGGTAACGGAAGGAATGGCAAGGCAAGGGGAAACAAGGGTAAGGCACGACAACGCACGGCTAGGCAATGCACGGCAAGGCAAGGAAAGGGTAACGCCAGGCAAGGCACGGTCAGGCAAGGCAAGGCTAATGCACGACAAGGCAAGGCTAGGCAGTGCACGGCAAGGCAAGGAAAGGATAACGCAAGGCAAGGCATTGTCAGGCGAGGCAAGGCAAAGGCACGACAACGCAAGGCTAGGCAATGCACGGAAGGAAAGCAAAGAGTAACGGAAGGCAAGGAAAGCAAGGGAAAGCAAGGGAAGGCAAGGGTAACGTAAGGAACGGCACGGCAAGGGGAAACATGGCTAAGGCACGACAACACAGGGCTAGGCAATGCAGGGCAAGGCAAGGAAAGGGTAACGCAAGGCAAGGCACGTTTTGGGGAGTCAAGGCTAATGCACGACAACGCAAGGCTAGGCAATGCACGGAAGGCAAGCAAAGAGTAACGGAAGGCAAGGAAGGCAAGGGAACGCAAGGCAAGGCAAGGTTAACGGAAGGAACGGCACGGCAAGGGGAAACAAGGCTAAGGCAGGACAACGCACGGCTAGGCAATGCAGGGCAAGGCAAGGAAATGGTAACGCAAGGCAAGGTACGGTTTGGGGAGGCAAGGCTAATGGACGACAACGCAAGGCTAGGCAGTGCACGGCTAGGCAAGGTAAGAGTAACGGAAGGAAAGATAGGCAAGGCAAAGCAAGGCAAGGCAAGTGTAACAAAAGGCAAGGCACGGCAAGGGGAAACAAGGCTAAGGAACGGCAACGCACGGCTAGGCAATGCACGGCCAGGCAAGGAAAGGGTAACGCAAGGCAAGGCACGGTAAGGCAAGACAAGGCTAATGCACGGCAACGCACGGCTAGGCAATGCACGGCAAGGCAAGGAAAGGGTAACGCAAGGCAAGGCACGGTCAGGCGAGGCAAGGCTAATGCACGACAACGCAAGGCTAGGCAATGCACGGAAGGCAAGCAAAGAGTAACGGAAGGCAAGGAAGGCAAGGGAAAACAAGGCAAGGCAAGTGTAACGGAAGGAACGGCTCGGCAAGGGGAAACAAGGCTAAGGCACGGCATCGCAGGGCTAGGCAATGCACGGCAAGGCAAGGAAAGGGTAACGCAAGGGAAGGCACTGTCAGGCGAGGCAAAGCTAATGCACGACATCGCAAGGCTAGGCAGTGCACGGCTAGGCAAGGAAAGAGTAACGGAAGGAAAGGAAGGCAAGGCAAAGCATGGCAAGGCAAGTGTAACAACAGGCACGGCATGGCAAGGGGAAACAAGGCTAAGGCACGACAACGCAAGGCTAGGCAATGCACGGAAGGCAAGCAAAGAGTAACGGAAGGCAAGGAATGCAAAGGAAAGCAGGGGAAAACAAGGGTAAGGCAAGGCAAGGCACGGTGAGGCAAGACAAGGCAAATGCACGACAACGCACGGCTAGGCAATGCACGGGAAGGCAAGGAAAGGGTACCGCAAGGCAAGGCACGGTCAGGCGAGGCAAGGCTAAGGCACGACAACGCAAGGCTAGGCAATGCACGGAAGGCAAGCAAAGAGTAACGGAACGCAAGGAAGGCAAGGGAAAGCAACGCAAGGCAAGGTTAACGGAAGGAACGGCACGGCAAGGGGAAACAAGGCTAAGGCACGACAACGCACGGCTAGGCAATGCACTGCAAGGCAAGGAAAGGGTAACGCAAGGCAAGGCACGGTCAGGCGAGGCAAGGCTAAGGCACGACAACGCAAGGCTAGGCAATGCACGGAAGGCAAGCAAAGAGTAACGGAACGCAAGGAAGGCAAGGGAAAGCAAGGCAAGGCAAGGTTAACGGAAGGAACGGCACGGCAAGGGGAAACAAGGCTAAGGCACGGCAACGCACGGCTAGGCAATGCAGGGCAAGGCAAGGAAATGGTAACGCAAGTCAAGGCACGGTTTGGGGAGGCAAGGCTAATGCACGACAACGCAAGGCTAGGCAGTGCACGGCTAGGCAAGGAAAGAGTAACCGAAGGAAAGGAAGGCAAGGCAAAGCAAGGCAAGGCAAGTGTAAGAAAAGGCAAGGCACGGCAAGGGGAAACAAGGCTAAGGAACGGCAACGCACGGCTAGGCAATGCACGGCCAGGCAAGGAAAGGGTAACGCAAGGCAAGGCACGGTAAAGCAAGACAAGGCTAATGCACGACAACGCACGGCTAGGCAATGCACGGCAAGGCAAGGAAAGGGTAACGCAAGGCAAGGCACGGTCAGGCGAGGCAAGGCTAATGCACGACAACGCAAGTCTTGGCAATGCACGGAAGGCAAGCAAAGAGTAACGGAAGGCAAGGAAGGCAAGGCAAAGCAAGGCAAAGCAAGCAAGGTTATGGCAAGGTGAAACAAGGCTAAGGCACGACAACGCACGGCTAGGCAATGCACGGCCAACCAAGGAAAAGGTAACGCAAGGCAAGGCACGGTTTGGGGAGGGAAGGCTAATGCACGACAACGCAAGGCTAGGCAATGCACGGCAGGCAAGCAAAGAGTAACGGAATGCAAGGAAGGCAAGGGAAAGCAAGGCAAGGCAAGGGTAACGGAAGGAATGGCACGGTAAGGGGAAACAAAGCTAAGGCACGACAATGCAGACCTAGGCAATGCACGGCAAGGCAAGGAAAGGGTAACGCAAGGCAAGGCACGGTGAGGCAAGGCAAGGCTAAGGTACGACAAGGCAAATGCACGACAACGCACGGCTAGGCAATGCACGGCAAGGCAAGGAAAGGGTACCGCAAGGCAAGGCACGGTCAGGCGAGGCAAGGCTAAGGAACGACAACGCAAGGCTAGGCAATGCACGGAAGGCAAGGAAAGGGTAACGGAAGGCAAGGAATGCAAGTGAAAGCAGGGGAAGGCAAGGGTAACGAAAGGAACGGCACGGTAAGGGGAAACAAGGCTCAGGCACGACAACACAGGGCTAGGCAATGCACGGCAAGGCAAGGTAAGGGTAACTCAAGGCAAGGCACGGTCAGGCGAGGCAAGGCTAAGGCACGACAACGCAACGCTAGGCAATGCACGGAAGGCAAGCAAAGAGTAACGGAACGCAAGGAAGGCAAGGGAAAGCAAGGCAAGGCAAGGTTAACGGAAGGAACGGTACGGCAAGGGGAAAGAAGGCTAAGCCACGGCAACGCACGGCTAGGCAATGCAGGGCAAGGCAAGGAAATGGTAACGCAAGGAAAGGCACGGTTTGGGGAGGCAAGGCTAATGCACGACAAAGAAAGGCTAGGCAGTGCACGGCTAGGCAAGGAAAGAGTAACGGAAGGAAAGGAAAGCAAGGCAAAGCAAGGCAAGGCAAGTGTTACAAAAGGCAAGGCACGGCAAGGGGAAACAAGGCTAAGGAACGGCAACGCACGGCTAGGCAATGCACGGCCAGGCAAGGAAAGGGAAACGCAAGGCAAGGCACGGTAAGGCAAGACAAGGCTAATGCACGACAACGCACGGCTAGGCAATGCACGGCAAGGCAAGGAAAGGGTAACGCAACGCTAGGCACGGTCAGGCGAGGCAAGGCTAATGCACGACAACGCAAGGCTAGGCAATGCACGGAAGGCAAGCAAAGAGTAACGGAAGGCAAGGAAGGCAAGGGAAACCAAGGCAAGGCAAGGGTAACGGAAGGAACGGCTCGGCAAGGGGAAACAAGGCTAAGGCACGGCAACGCAGGGCTAGGCAATGCACGGCAAGGCAAGGAAAGGGTAATGCAAGGCAAGGCACGGTCAGGCGAGGCAAGGGTAATGCACGACAACGCAAGGCTACGCAGTGCACGGCTAGGCAAGGAAAGAGTAACGGAAGGAAAGGAAGGCAAGGTAAAGCAAGGCAAGGCAAGTGTAACAAAAGGCACGGCACGGCAAGGGGAAACAAGGCTAAGGCACGGTAACGCAAGGCTAAGCAATGCACGGCCAGGCAAGGAAAGGGTAACGCAAGGCAAGGCACGGTAATGCAAGGCGAGGCTAATGCACGACAACGCACGGCTAGGCAATGCACGGCAAGGCAAGGAAAGGGTAACGCAAGGCAAGGCACGGTTAGGCGAGGGAAGGCTAAGGCACGACAACGCAAGGCTAGGCAATGCACGGAAAGCAAGCAAAGAGTAACGGAAGGCAAGGAATGCAAGGCAAAGCAAGGCAACGCAAACAAGGCTATGGCAAGGTGAAAAAAGGCTAAGGCACGACAACGAAAGGCTAGGTAATGCACGGAAGGCAAGCAAAGTGTCACGGAATGGAAGGAAGGCAAGGCAACGCAAAGCAAAGCAAGCAATGCTATGGCAAGGTGAAACAAGGCTAAGGCACCACAACGCACGGCTAGGCAATGCACGGCCAGCCAAGGAAAAGGTAACGCAAGGCAAGGCACTGTGAGGCAAGGCAAGGCTAATGCACGACAGCGCAAGGCTAGGCAATGCACGGAAGGCAAGCAAAGAGTAACGGAAAAGAAGGAAGGCAAGGGAAAGCAAGGGAAGGTAAGGGTAACGGAAGGAACGGCACGGCAAGGGGAAACAAGGCTAAGGCAGGACAACGCACGGCTAGGCAATGCACGGCAAGGCAAGGAAAGGGTAACGCCAGGCAAGGCACGGTCAGGCAAGGCAAGGCTAATGCACGACAAGGCAAGGCTAGGCAGTGCACGGCAAGGCAAGGAAAGAGTAATGGAAGGAAAGGAAGGAAAGGCAAAGCCAGGCAAGGCAAGTGTAACAAAAGGCACGGCACGGCAAGGGGAAACAAGGCTAAGGCACGACAACGCACGGCTAGGCAATACAAGGCAACGCAAGGAAAGGGTAACGCAAGGCAAGGCACGGTGAGGCAAGGCAAGGCAAATGCACGACAACGCACGGCTAGGCAATGCACGGAAAGGCAAGGAAAGGGTAAGGCAAGGCAAGGCACGGTCAGGCGAGGCAAGGCTAAGGCACGACAACGCAAGGCTAGGCAATGCACGGAAGGCAAGCAAAGAGTAACGGAAGGCAAGGAAGGCAAGGGAAAGCAAGGCAAGGCAAGTTTAACGGAAGGAACGGCTCGCAAGGGGAAACAAGGCTAAGGCACGGCATCGCAGGGCTAGGCAATGCACGGCAAGGCAAGGAAAGGGTAACGCAAGGCAAGGCACTGTCAGGCGAGGCAAAGCTAATGCACGACATCGCAAGGCTAGGCAGTGCACGGCTAGGCAAGGAAAGAGTAACGGAAGGAAAGGAAGGCAAGGCAAAGCATGGCAAGGCAAGTGTAACAACAGGCACGGCATGGCAAGGGGAAACAAGGCTAAGGCACGACAACGCAAGGCTAGGCAATGCACGGAAGGCAAGCAAAGAGTAACGGAAGGCAAGGAATGCAAAGGAAACCAGGCGAAAAGAAGGGTAACGCAAGGCAAGGCACGGTGAGGCAAGACAAGGCAAATGCACGACAACGCACGGCTAGGCAATGCACGGGAAGGCAAGGAAAGGGTACCGCAAGGCAAGGCACGGTCAGGCGAGGCAAGGCTAAGGCACGACAACGCAAGGCTAGGCAATGCACGGAAGGCAAGCAAAGAGTAACGGAACGCAAGGAAGGCAAGGGAAAGCAACGAAAGGCAAGGTTAACGGAAGGAACGGCACGGCAAGTGGAAACAAGGCTAAGGCACGACAACGCACGGCTAGGCAATGCACTGCAAGGCAAGGAAAGGGTAACGCAAGGCAAGGCACGGTCAGGCGAGGCAAGGCTAAGGCACGACAACGCAAGGCTAGGCAATGCACGGAAGGCAAGCAAAGAGTAACGGAACGCAAGGAAGGCAAGGGAAAGCAAGGCAAGGCAAGGTTAACGGAAGGAACGGCACGGCAAGGGGTAACAAGGCTAATTCACGGCAACGCACGGCTAGGCAATGCAGGGCAAGGCAAGGAAATGGTAACGCAAGTCAAGGCACGGTTTGGGGAGGCAAGGCTAATGCACGACAACGCAAGGCTAGGCAGTGCACGGCTAGGCAAGGAAAGAGTAACCGAAGGAAAGGAAGGCAAGGCAAAGCAAGGCAAGGCAAGTGTAAGAAAAGGCAAGGCACGGCAAGGGGAAACAAGGCTAAGGAACGGCAACGCACGGCTAGGCAATGCACGGCCAGGCAAGGAAAGGGTAACGCAAGGCAAGGCACGGTAAAGCAAGACAAGGCTAATGCACGACAACGCACGGCTAGGCAATGCACGGCAAGGCAAGGAAAGGGTAACGCAAGGCAAGGCACGGTCAGGCGAGGCAAGGCTAATGCACGACAACGCAAGTCTAGGCAACGCACGGAAGGCAAGCAAAGAGTAACGGAAGGCAAGGAAGGCAAGGCAAAGCAAGGCAAGGCAAGCAAGGTTATGGCAAGGTGAAACAAGGCTAAGGCACGACAACGCACGGCTAGGCAATGCACGGCCAACCAAGGAAAAGGTAACGCAAGGCAAGGCACGGTGACGCAAGGCAAGGCTAATGCACGACAGCGCAAGGCTAGGCAATGCACGGAAGGCAAGCAAAGAGTAACGGAAACCAAGGAAGGCAAGGGAAAGCAAGGCAAGGCAAGGTTAACGGAAGGAACGGCACGGCAAGGGGAAACAAGGCTAAGGCACGACAACGCACGGCGAGGCAATTAACGGCAAGGCAAGGAAAGGGTAACGCAAGGGAAAGCACGGTCAGGCAAGGCAAGGCTAATGCACGACAAGGCAAGGCTAGGCAGTGCACGGCAAGGCAAGGAAAGGGTAACGCAAGGCAAGGCACTGTCAGGCGAGGCAAGGCTAAGGCACGACAACGCAAGGCTAGGCAATGCACGGAAGGAAAGCAAAGAGTAACGGAAGGCAAGGAAAGCAAGGGAAAGCAAGGGAAGGCAAGGGTAACGGAAGGAACGGCACGGCAAGGGGAAACAAGGCTAAGGCACGACAACACAGGGCTAGGCAATGCAGGGCAAGGCAAGGATAGTGTAACGCAAGGCAAGGCACGGTTTGGGGAGGGAAGGCTAATGCACGACAACGCAAGGCTAGGCAATGCACGGCAGGCAAGCAAAGAGTAACCGAAGGCAAGGAAGGCAAGGGAAAGCAAGGCAAGGCAAGGGTAACGGAAGGAACGGCACGGTAAGGGGAAACAAAGCTAAGGCACGACAATGTAGACATAGGAAATGCACGGCAAGGCAAGGAAAGGGTAACGCAAGGCAAGGCACGGTGAGGCAAGACAAGGCAAATGCACGACAACGCACGGCTAGGCAATGCACGGCAAGGCAAGGAAAGGGTACCGCAAGGCAAGGCACGGTCAGGCGAGGCAAGGCTAAGGAACGACAACGCAAGGCTAGGCAATGCACGGAAGGCAAGCAAAGAGTAACGGAAGGCAAGGAATGCAAGTGAAAGCAGGGGAAGGCAAGGGTAACGAAAGGAACGGCACGGTAAGGGGAAACAAGGCTCAGGCACGACAACACAGGGCTAGGCAATGCACGGCAAGGCAAGGTAAGGGTAACTCAAGGCAAGGCACGGTCAGGCGAGGCAAGGCTAAGGCACGACAACGCAACGCTAGGCAATGCACGGAAGGCAAGCAAAGAGTAACGGAACGCAAGGAAGGCAAGGGAAAGCAAGGCAAGGCAAGGTTAACGGAAGGAACGGTACGGCAAGGGGAAAGAAGGCTAAGCCACGGCAACGCACGGCTAGGCAATGCAGGGCAAGGCAAGGAAATGGTAACGCAAGGAAAGGCACGGTTTGGGGAGGCAAGGCTAATGCACGACAAAGCAAGGCTAGGCAGTGCACGGCTAGGCAAGGAAAGAGTAACGGAAGGAAAGGAAAGCAAGGCAAAGCAAGGCAAGGCAAGTGTTACAAAAGGCAAGGCACGGCAAGGGGAAACAAGGCTAAGGAACGGCAACGCACGGCTAGGCAATGCACGGCCAGGCAAGGAAAGGGAAACGCAAGGCAAGGCACGGTAAGGCAAGACAAGGCTAATGCACGACAACGCACGGCTAGGCAATGCACGGCAAGGCAAGGAAAGGGTAACGCAACGCTAGGCACGGTCAGGCGAGGCAAGGCTAATGCACGACAACGCAAGGCTAGGCAATGCACGGAAGGCAAGCAAAGAGTAACGGAAGGCAAGGAAGGCAAGGGAAACCAAGGCAAGGCAAGGGTAACGGAAGGAACGGCTCGGCAAGGGGAAACAAGGCTAAGGCACGGCAACGCAGGGCTAGGCAATGCACGGCAAGGCAAGGAAAGGGTAATGCAAGGCAAGGCACGGTCAGGCGAGGCAAGGGTAATGCACGACAACGCAAGGCTACGCAGTGCACGGCTAGGCAAGGAAAGAGTAACGGAAGGAAAGGAAGGCAAGGTAAAGCAAGGCAAGGCAAGTGTAACAAAAGGCACGGCACGGCAAGGGGAAACAAGGCTAAGGCACGGTAACGCAAGGCTAAGCAATGCACGGCCAGGCAAGGAAAGGGTAACGCAAGGCAAGGCACGGTAATGCAAGGCGAGGCTAATGCACGACAACGCACGGCTAGGCAATGCACGGCAAGGCAAGGAAAGGGTAACGCAAGGCAAGGCACGGTTAGGCGAGGGAAGGCTAAGGCACGACAACGCAAGGCTAGGCAATGCACGGAAGGCAAGCAAAGAGTAACGGAAGGCAAGGAATGCAAGGCAAAGCAAGGCAACGCAAACAAGGCTATGGCAAGGTGAAAAAAGGCTAAGGCACGACAACGAAAGGCTAGGTAATGCACGGAAGGCAAGCAAAGTGTCACGGAATGGAAGGAAGGCAAGGCAACGCAAAGCAAAGCAAGCAATGCTATGGCAAGGTGAAACAAGGCTAAGGCACCACAACGCACGGCTAGGCAATGCACGGCCAGCCAAGGAAAAAGTAACGCAAGGCAAGGCACTGTGAGGCAAGGCAAGGCTAATGCACGACAGCGCAAGGCTAGGCAATGCACGGAAGGCAAGCAAAGAGTAACGGAAAAGAAGGAAGGCAAGGGAAAGCAAGGCAAGGTAAGGGTAACAGAAGGAACGGCACGGCAAGGGGAAACAAGGCTAAGGCAGGAAAACGCACGGCTAGGCAATGCACGGCAAGGCAAGGAAAGGGTAACGCCAGGCAAGGCACGGTCAGGCAAGGCAACGCTAATGCACGACAAGGCAAGGCTAGGCAGTGCAAGGCAAGGCAAGGAAAGAGTAACGGAAGGAAAGGAAGGAAAGGCAAAGCCAGGCAAGGCAAGTGTAACAAAAGGCACGGCACGGCAAGGGGAAACAAGGCTAAGGCACGACAACGCACGGCTAGGCAATACAAGGGAACGCAAGGAAAGGGTAACGCAAGGCAAGGCACGGTGAGGCAAGGCAAGGCAAATGCACGACAACGCACGGCTAGGCAATGCACGGAAAGGCAAGGAAAGGGTAAGGCAAGGCAAGGCACGGTCAGGCGAGGCAAGGCTAAGGCACGACAACGCAAGGCTAGGCAATGCACGGAAGGCAAGCAAAGAGTAACGGAAGGCAAGGAAGGCAAGGGAAAGCAAGGCACGGTAAGGGGAAGGCAAGGCAAGGCACGGTGAGGCAAGGCAAGGCTGATGCACGACAACGCACGGCTAGGCAATTCACGGCAAGGCAAGGAAAGGGTAACGCAAGGCAAGGCACGGTCAGGCAAGGCAAGGCTAATGCACGACAAGGCAAGGCTAGGCAGTGCACGGCAAGGCAAGGAAAGAGTAACGGAAGGCAAGGAATGCAAGGGAAAGCAGGAGAAGGCAAGGGTAACGAAAGGAACGGCACGGTAAGGGGAAACAAGGCTAAGGCACGACAACACAGGGCTAGGCAATGCAGGGCAAGGCAAGGTAAGGGTAACGCAAGGAAAGGCACGGTTTGGGGAGGCAAGGCTAATGCACGACAACGCAAGGCTAGGCAATGCACGGAAGGCAAGCAAAGAGTAACGGAAGGCAAAGAAGGCAAGGGAAAGCAAGGCAAGGCAAGGGTAAGTGAATGAACGGCACGGCAAGGGGAAAGAAGGCTAAGGCACGGCAACGCAAGGCTAAGCAATGCACGGCCAGGCAAGGAAAGGGTAACGCAAGGCAAGGCACGGTAAGGCAAGGCAAGGCTAATGCACGACAACGCACGGCTAGGAAATGCACGGCAAGGCAAGGAAAGGGTAACGCAAGGCAAGGCACTGTCAGGCGAGGCAAGGCTAAGGCACGACAACGCAAGGCTAGGCAATGCACGGAAGGAAAGCAAAGAGTAACGGAAGGCAAGGAAAGCAAGGGAAAGCAAGGGAAGGCAAGGGTAACGGAAGGAACGGCACGGCAAGGGGAAACAAGGCTAAGGCACGACAACACAGGGCTAGGCAATGCAGGGCAAGGCAAGGAAAGTGTAACGCAAGGCAATGCACGGTTTGGGGAGGCAAGGCTAATGCACGACAACGCAAGGCTAGGCAATGCACGGAAGGCAAGCAAAGAGTAACGGAAGGCAAGGAATGCAAGGCAAAGCAAGGCAACGCAAGCAAGGCTATGGCAAGGTGAAAAAAGGCTAAGGCACGACCACGCAAGGCTAGGCAATGCACGGAAGGCAAGCAAAGAGTAACGGAAGGCAAGGAAGGCAAGGGAACGCAAGGCAAGGCAAGGGTAACGGAAGGAACGGCACGGTAAGGGGAAACAAAGCTAAGGCACGACAATGCAGGGCTAGGCAATGCACGGCAAGGCAAGGAAAGGGTAACGCAAGGCAAGGCACGTTGAGGCAAGACAAGGCAAATGCACGACAACGCACGGCTAGGCAATGCACGGCAAGGCAAGGAAAGGGTACCGCAAGGCAAGGCACGGTCAGGTGAGACAAGGCTAAGGAACGACAACGCAAGGCTAGGCAATGCACGGAAGGCAAGCAAAGAATAACGGAAGGCAAGGAAGGCAAGGGAAAGCAAGGAAAGGCAAGTGTAACAAAAGGCACGGCACGGCAAGGGGAAACAAGGCTAAGGCAAGGCAACGCAAGGCTAAGCAATGCACGGCCAGGCAAGGAAAGGGTAACGCAAGGCAAGGCACGGTAATGCAAGGCGAGACTAATGCACGACAACGTACGGCTAGGCAATGCACGGCAAGGTAAGGAAAGGGTAACGCAAGGCAAGGCACGGTTAGGCGAGGCATGGCTAAGGCACGACAACGCAAGGCTAGGCAATGCACGGAAGGCAAGTAAAGAGTAACGGAAGGCAAGGAATGCAAGGCAAAGCAAGGGAACGCAAACAAGGCTATGGCAAGGTGAAAAAAGGCTAAGGCACGACAACGCAAGGCTAGGCAATGCACGGAAGGCAAGCAAAGAGTAACGGAATGGAAGGAAGGCAAGGCAAAGCAAGGCAAAGCAAGCAAGGCTATGGCAAGGTGAAACAAGGCTAAGGCAGCACAACGCACGGCTAGGCAATGCACGGCAAGCCAAGGAACATGTAACGCAAGGCAAGGCACTGTGAGGCAAGGCAAGGCTAATGCACGACAGCGCAAGGCTAGGCAATGCACGGAAGGCAAGCAAAGAGTAACGGAAACCAAGGAAGGCAAGGGAAAGCAAGACAAGGCAAGGGTAACGGAAGGAACGGCACGGCAAGGGGAAACAAGGGTAAGGCACGACAACGCACGGCTAGGCAATGCACGGCAAGGCAAGGAAAGGGTAACGCCAGGCAAGGCACGGTCAGGCAAGGCAATGCTAATGCACGACAAGGCAAGGCTAGGCAGTGCACGGCAAGGCAAGGAAAGGGTAACGCAAGGCAAGACACTGTCAGGCGAGGCAAGGCAAAGGCACGACAACGCAAGGTTAGGCAATGCACGGAAGGAAAGCAAAGAGTAACGGAAGGCAAGGAAAGCAAGGGAAAGCAAGGCAAGGCAAGGGTAACGTAAGGAACGGCACGGCAAGGGGAAACAAGGCTAAGGCACGGCAACGCACCGCTAGGCAATGCACGGCCAGGCAAGGAAAGGGTAACGCAAGGCAAAGCTCTGTCAGGCGAGGCAAGGCTAAGGCACGACAACGGAAGGCTAGGTAATGCACGGAAGGTAAGCAAGGAGTAACGGAAGGCAAAGAAGGCAAGGGAAAGCAAGGCAAGGCAAGGGTAAGTGAATGAACGGCACGGCAAGGGGAAAGAAGGCTAAGGCACGGCAACGCAAGGCTAAGCAATGCACGGCCAGGCAAGGAAAGGGTAACGCAAGGCAAGGCACGGTAAGGCAAGGCAAGGCTAATGCACGACAACGCACGGCTAGGAAATGCACGGCAAGGCAAGGAAAGGGTAACGCAAGGCAAGGCACTGTCAGGCGAGGCAAGGCTAAGGCACGACAACGCAAGGCTAGGCAATGCACGGAAGGAAAGCAAAGAGTAACGGAAGGCAAGGAAAGCAAGGGAAAGCAAGGGAAGTCAAGGGTAACGGAAGGAACGGCACGGCAAGGGGAAACAAGGCTAAGGCACGACAACACAGGGCTAGGCAATGCAGGGCAAGGCAAGGAAAGTGTAACGCAAGGCAATGCACGGTTTGGGGAGGCAAGGCTAATGCACGACAAAGCAAGGCTAGGAAGTACACGGCTAGGCAAGGAAAGAGTAACGGAAGGAAAGGAAGGCAAGGCAAAGCAAGGCAAGGCAAGTGTTACAAAAGGCAAGGCACGGCAAGGGGAAACAAGGCTAAGGAACGGCAACGCACGGCTAGGCAATGCACGGCCAGGCAAGGAAAGGGAAACGCAAGGCTAGGCACGGTCAGGCGAGGCAAGGCTAATGCACGACAACGCAAGGCTAGGCAATGCACGGAAGGCAAGCAAAGAGTAACGGAAGGCAAGGAAGGCAAGGGAAACCAAGGCAAGGCAAGGGTAACGGAAGGAACGGCTCGGCAAGGGGAAACAAGGCAAAGGCACGGCAACGCAGGGCTAGGCAATGCACGGCAAGGCAAGGAAAGGGTAATGCAAGGCAAGGCACGGTCAGGCGAGGCAAGGGTAATGCACGACAACGCAAGGCTACGCAGTGCACGGCTAGGCAAGGAAAGAGTAACGGAAGGAAAGGAAGGCAAGGTAAAGCAAGGCAAGGCAAGTGTAACAAAAGGCACGGCACGGCAAGGGGAAACAAGGCTAAGGCACGGTAACGCAAGGCTAAGCAATGCACGGCCAGGCAAGGAAAGGGTAACGCAAGGCAAGGCACGGTAATGCAAGGCGAGGCTAATGCACGACAACGCACGGCTAGGCAATGCACGGCCAGGCAAGGAAAGGGTAACGCAAGGCAAGGCACGGTTAGGCGAGGGAAGGCTAAGGCATGACAACGCAAGGCTAGGCAATGCACGGAAGGCAAGCAAAGAGTAACGGAAGGCAAGGAATGCAAGGCAAAGCAAGGCAACGCAAACAAGGCTATGGCAAGGTGAAAAAAGGCTAAGGCACGACAACGAAAGGCTAGGTAATGCACGGAAGGCAAGCAAAGAGTCACGGAATGGAAGGAAGGCAAGGCAACGCAAAGCAAAGCAAGCAATGGCAAGGTGAAACAAGGCTAAGGCACCACAACGCACGGCTAGGCAATGCACGGCCAGCCAAGGAAAAGGTAACGCAAGGCAAGGCACTGTGAGGCAAGGCAAGGCTAATGCACGACAGCGCAAGGCTAGGCAATGCACGGAAGGCAAGCAAAGAGTAACGGAAAAGAAGGAAGGCAAGGGAAAGCAAGGCAAGGTAAGGGTAACGGAAGGAACGGCACGGCAAGGGGAAACAAGGCTAAGGCACGACAACGCACGGCTAGGCAATGCACGGCAAGGCAAGGAAAGGGTAACGCCAGGCAAGGCACGGTCAGGCAAGGCAAGGCTAATGTACGACAAGGCAAGGCTAGGCAGTGCACGGCAAGGCAAGGAAAGAGTAACGGAAGGAAAGGAAGGAAAGGCAAAGCCAGGCAAGGCAAGTGTAACAAAAGGCACGGCACGGCAAGGGGAAACAAGGCTAAGGCACGACAACGCACGGCTAGGCAATACAAGGCAACGCAAGGAAAGGGTAACGCAAGGCAAGGCACGGTGAGGCAAGGCAAGGCTAATGCACGACAACGCACGGCTAGGCAATGCACGGCAAGGCAAGGAAAGGGTAAGGCAAGGCAAGGCACGGTCAGGCGAGTCAAGGCTAAGGCACGACAACGCAAGGCTAGGCAATGCACGGAAGGCAAGCAAAGAGTAACGGAAGGCAAGGAATGCAAGGGAAAGCAGGGGAAGGCAAGGGTAACGAAAGGAACGGCACGGTAAGGGGAAACAAGGCTAAGGCACGACAACACAGGGCTAGGCAATGCAGGGCAAGGCAAGGTAAGGGTAACGCAAGGAAAGGCACGGTTTGGGGAGGCAAGGCTAATGCACGACAACGCAAGGCTAGGCAATGCACGGAAGGCAAGCAAAGAGTAACGGAAGGCAAAGAAGGCAAGGGAAAGCAAGGCAAGGCAAGGGTAAGTGAATGAACGGCACGGCAAGGGGAAAGAAGGCTAAGGCACGGCAACGCAAGGCTAAGCAATGCACGGCCAGGCAAGGAAAGGGTAACGCAAGGCAAGGCACGGTAAGGCAAGGCAAGGCTAATGCACGACAACGCACGGCTAGGAAATGCACGGCAAGGCAAGGAAAGGGTAACGCAAGGCAAGGCACTGTCAGGCGAGGCAAGGCTAAGGCACGACAACGCAAGGCTAGGCAATGCACGGAAGGAAAGCAAAGAGTAACGGAAGGCAAGGAAAGCAAGGGAAAGCAAGGGAAGGCAAGGGTAACGGAAGGAACGGCACGGCAAGGGGAAACAAGGCTAAGGCACGACAACACAGGGCTAGGCAATGCAGGGCAAGGCAAGGAAAGTGTAACGCAAGGCAATGCACGGTTTGGGGAGGCAAGGCTAATGCACGACAACGCAAGGCTAGGCAATGCACGGAAGGCAAGCAAAGAGTAACGGAAGGCAAGGAATGCAAGGCAAAGCAAGGCAACGCAAGCAAGGCTATGGCAAGGTGAAAAAAGGCTAAGGCACGACCACGCAAGGCTAGGCAATGCACGGAAGGCAAGCAAAGAGTAACGGAATGCAAGGAAGGCAAGGGAACGCAAGGCAAGGCAAGGGTAACGGAAGGAACGGCACGGTAAGGGGAAACAAACCTAAGGCACGACAATGCAGGGCTAGGCAATGCACGGCAAGGCAAGGAAAGGGTAACGCAAGGCAAGGCACGGTGAGGCAAGACAAGGCAAATGCACGACAACGCACGGCTAGGCAATGCACGGCAAGGCAAGGAAAGGGTACCGCAAGGCAAGGCACGGTCAGGCGAGACAAGGCTAAGGAACGACAACGCAAGGCTAGGCAATGCACGGAAGGCAAGCAAAGAGTAACGGAAGGCAAGGAAGGCAAGGGAAAGCAAGGAAAGGCAAGTGTAACAAAAGGCACGGCACGGCAAGGGGAAACAAGGCTAAGGCAAGGCAACGCAAGGCTAAGCAATGCACGGCCAGGCAAGGAAAGGGTAACGCAAGGCAAGGCACGGTAATGCAAGGCGAGGCTAATGCACGACAACGTACGGCTAGGCAATGCACGGCAAGGTAAGGAAAGGGTAACGCAAGGCAAGGCACGGTTAGGCGAGGCATGGCTAAGGCACGACAACGCAAGGCTAGGCAATGCACGGAAGGCAAGTAAAGAGTAACGGAAGGCAAGGAATGCAAGGCAAAGCAAGGGAACGCAAACAAGGCTATGGCAAGGTGAAACAAGGCTAAGGCAGCACAACGCACGGCTAGGCAATGCACGGCAAGCCAAGGAACATGTAACGCAAGGCAAGGCACTGTGAGGCAAGGGAAGGCTAATGCACGACAGCGCAAGGCTAGGCAATGCACGGAAGGCAAGCAAAGAGTAACGGAAACCAAGGAAGGCAAGGGAAAGCAAGACAAGGCAAGGGTAACGGAAGGAACGGCACGGCAAGGGGAAACAAGGGTAAGGCACGACAACGCACGGCTAGGCAATGCACGGCAAGGCAAGGAAAGGGTAACGCTAGGCAAGGCACGGTCAGGCAAGGTAAGGCTAATGCACGACAAGGCAAGGCTAGGCAGTGCACGGCAAGGCAAGGAAAGGGTAACGCAAGGCAAGGCACTGTCAGGCGAGGCAAGGCTAAGGCGCGACAACGCAAGGCTAGGCAATGCACGGAAGGAAAGCAAAGAGTAACGGAAGGCAAGGAAAGCAAGGGAAAGCAAGGCAAGGCAAGGGTAACGGAAGGAACGGCACGGCAAGGGGAAACAAGGCTAAGGCACGACAACACAGGGCTAGGCAATGCAGGGCAAGGCAAGGAAAGGGTAACGCAAGGCAAGGCACGGTTTGGGGAGGCAAGGCTAATGCACGACAACGCAAGGCTAGGCAATGCACGGAAGGCAAGCAAAGAGTAACGGAAGGCAAGGAATGCAAGGCAAAGCAAGGGAAGGCAAGGGTAACGAAAGGAACGGCACGGTAAGGGGAAACAAGGCTAAGGCACGACAACACAGGGCTAGGCAATGCACGGCAAGGCAAGGTAAGGGTAACTCAAGGCAAGGCACGGTCAGGCGAGGCAAGGCTAAGGCACGACAACGCAACGCTAGGCAATGCACGGAAGGCAAGCAAAGAGTAACGGAACGCAAGGAAGGCAAGGGAAAGCAAGGCAAGGCAAGGTTAACGGAAGGAACCGTACGGCAAGGGGAAAGAAGGCTAAGCCACGGCAACGCACGGCTAGGCAATGCAGGGCAAGGCAAGGAAATGGTAACGCAAGGAAAGGCACGGTTTGGGGAGGCAAGGCTAATGCACGACAAAGCAAGGCTAGGAAGTACACGGCTAGGCAAGGAAAGAGTAACGGAAGGAAAGGAAGGCAAGGCAAAGCAAGGCAAGGCAAGTGTTACAAAAGGCAAGGCACGGCAAGGGGAAACAAGGCTAAGGAACGGCAACGCACGGCTAGGCAATGCACGGCCAGGCAAGGAAAGGGAAACGCAAGGCTAGGCACGGTCAGGCGAGGCAAGGCTAATGCACGACAACGCAAGGCTAGGCAATGCACGGAAGGCAAGCAAAGAGTAACGGAAGGCAAGGAAGGTAAGGGAAACCAAGGCAAGGCAAGGGTAACGGAAGGAACGGCTCGGCAAGGGGAAACAAGGCTAAGGCACGGCAACGCAGGGCTAGGCAATGCACGGCAAGGCAAGGAAAGGGTAATGCAAGGCAAGGCACGGTCAGGCGAGGCAAGGGTAATGCACGACAACGCAAGGCTACGCAGTGCACGGCTAGGCAAGGAAAGAGTAACGGAAGGAAAGGAAGGCAAGGTAAAGCAAGGCAAGGCAAGTGTAACAAAAGGCACGGCACGGCAAGGGGAAACAAGGCTAAGGCACGGTAACGCAAGGCTAAGCAATGCACGGCCAGGCAAGGAAAGGGTAACGCAAGGCAAGGCACGGTAATGCAAGGCGAGGCTAATGCACGACAACGCACGGCTAGGCAATGCACGGCCAGGCAAGGAAAGGGTAACGCAAGGCAAGGCACGGTTAGGCGAGGGAAGGCTAAGGCATGACAACGCAAGGCTAGGCAATGCACGGAAGGCAAGCAAAGAGTAACGGAAGGCAAGGAATGCAAGGCAAAGCAAGGCAACGCAAACAAGGCTATGGCAAGGTGAAAAAAGGCTAAGGCACGACAACGAAAGGCTAGGTAATGCACGGAAGGCAAGCAAAGAGTCACGGAATGGAAGGAAGGCAAGGCAACGCAAAGCAAAGCAAGCAATGCTATGGCAAGGTGAAACAAGGCTAAGGCACCACAACGCACGGCTAGGCAATGCACGGCCAGCCAAGGAAAAGGTAACGCAAGGCAAGGCACTGTGAGGCAAGGCAAGGCTAATGCACGACAGCGCAAGGCTAGGCAATGCACGGAAGGCAAGCAAAGAGTAACGGAAAAGAAGGAAGGCAAGGGAAAGCAAGGCAAGGTAAGGGTAACGGAAGGAACGGCACGGCAAGGGGAAACAAGGCTAAGGCACGACAACGCACGGCTAGGCAATGCACGGCAAGGCTAGGAAAGGGTAACGCCAGGCAAGGCACGGTCAGGCAAGGCAAGGCTAAGGCACCACAACGCAATGCTAGGCAATGCACGGAAGGCAAGCAAAGAGTAACGGAAGGCAAGGAATGCAAGGGAAAGCAGGGGAAGGCAAGGGTAACGAAAGGAACGGCACGGTAAGGGGAAACAAGGCTAAGGCACGACAACACAGGGCTAGGCAATGCAGGGCAAGGCAAGGTAAGGGTAACGCAAGGAAAGGCACGGTTTGGGGAGGCAAGGCTAATGCACGACAACGCAAGGCTAGGCAATGCACGGAAGGCAAGCAAAGAGTAACGGAAGGCAAAGAAGGCAAGGGAAAGCAAGGCAAGGCAAGGGTAAGTGAATGAACGGCACGGCAAGGGGAAAGAAGGCTAAGGCACGGCAACGCAAGGCTAAGCAATGCACGGCCAGGCAAGGAAAGGGTAACGCAAGGCAAGGCACGGTAAGGCAAGGCAAGGCTAATGCACGACAACGCACGGCTAGGAAATGCACGGCAAGGCAAGGAAAGGGTAACGCAAGGCAAGGCACTGTCAGGCGAGGCAAGGCTAAGGCACGACAACGCAAGGCTAGGCAATGCACGGAAGGAAAGCAAAGAGTAACGGAAGGCAAGGAAAGCAAGGGAAAGCAAGGGAAGTCAAGGGTAACGGAAGGAACGGCACGGCAAGGGGAAACAAGGCTAAGGCACGACAACACAGGGCTAGGCAATGCAGGGCAAGGCAAGGAAAGTGTAACGCAAGGCAATGCACGGTTTGGGGAGGCAAGGCTAATGCACGACAAAGCAAGGCTAGGAAGTACACGGCTAGGCAAGGAAAGAGTAACGGAAGGAAAGGAAGGCAAGGCAAAGCAAGGCAAGGCAAGTGTTACAAAAGGCAAGGCACGGCAAGGGGAAACAAGGCTAAGGCACGACAACGCACGGCTAGGCAATACAAGGCAACGCAAGGAAAGGGTAACGCAAGGCAAGGCACGGTGAGGCAAGGCAAGGCAAATGCACGACAACGCACGGCTAGGCAATGCACGGCAAGGCAAGGAAAGGGTAAGGCAAGGCAAGGCACGGTCAGGCGAAGCAAGGCTAAGGCACGACAACGCAAAGCTAGGCAATGAACGTAAGGCAAGCAAAGAGTAACGGAAGGCAAGGAAGGCAAGGGAATGCAAGGCAAGGCAAGTGTAACGGAAGGAACGGCACGGCAAGGGGAAAAAAGGCTAAGGCACGACAACGCACGGCTAGGCAATGCACGGCAAGGCAAGGAAAGGGTAACGCCAGGCAAGGCACGGTCAGGCAAGACAAGGCTAATGCACGACAAGGCAAGGCTAGGCAGTGCACAGCAAAGCAAGGAAAGGGTAACGCAAGGCAAGGCACTGTCAGGCGAGGCAAGGCTACGGCACGACAACGCAAGGCTAGGCAATGCACGGAAGGAAAGCAAAGAGTAACGGAAGGAAAGGAAAGCAAGGGAAAGCAAGGCAAGGTAAGGGTAACGCAAGGCAAGGCACGGTGAGGCAAGTTAAGGCTGATGCACGACAACGCACGGCTAGGCAATTCACGGCAAGGCAAGGAAAGGGTAACGCAAGGCAAGGCACGGTCAGGCGAGGCAAGGCTAAGGCACGACAACGCAAGGCTAGGCAATGCACGGAAGGCAAGCAAAGAGTAACGGAAGGAAAGGAAGGCAAGGCAAAGCAAGGCAACGCAAGAAAGGCTATGGCAAGGTGAAAAAAGGCTAAGACACGACAAGGCAAGGCTAGGCAATGCACGGAAGGCAAGCAAAGAGTAACGGAATGCAAGGAAGGCAAGGGAAAGCAAGGCAAGGCAAGGGTAACGGAAGGAACGGCACGGTAAGGGGAAACAAAGCTAAGGCACGACAATGCAGGGCTAGGCCATGCAAGGCAAGGCAAGGAAAGGGTAACGCAAGGCAAGGCACGGTGAGGCAAGACAAGGCAAATGCACGACAACGCACGGCTAGGCAATGCACGGCAATGCAAGGAAAGGGTACCGCAAGGCAAGTCACGGTCACGCGAGGCAAGGCTAAGGAACGACAACGCAAGGCTAGGCAATGCACGGAAGGCAAGCAAAGAGTAACGGAAGGCAAGGAAGGCAAGGGAAAGCAAGGCAAGGCAAGGTTAACGGAAGGAACGGTACGGCAAGGGGAAAGAAGGCTAAGCCACGGCAACGCACGGCTAGGCAATGCAGGGCAAGGCAAGGAAATGGTAACGCAAGGAAAGGCACGGTTTGGGGAGGCAAGGCTAATGCACGACAAAGCAAGGCTAGGCAGTGCACGGCTAGGCAAGGAAAGAGTAACGGAAGGAAAGGAAGGCAAGGCAAATCAAGGCAAGGCAAGTGTTACAAAAGGCAAGGCACGGCAAGGGGAAACAAGGCTAAGGAAAGGCAACGCACGGCTACGCAATGCAGGGCAAGTCAAGGAAAGGGTAACGCAAGGCAAGGCACGGTGAGGCAAGCCAAGGCTGATGCACGACAACGCACGGCTAGGCAATGCACGGCAAGGCAAGGAAAGGGTAACGCAAGGCATGGCACGGTCAGGCGAGGCAAGGCTAATGCACGACAACGCAAGGCTAGGCAATGCACGGAAGGCAAGGAAAGAGTAACGGAAGGCAAGGAAGGCAAGGGAAAGCAGGGGAAGGCAAGGGTAACAGAAGGAACGGCACGGTAAGCGGAAACAAGGCTAAGGCACGACAACGCAGGGCTAGGCAATGCACGGCAAGGCAAGGAAAGGGTAATGCAAGGCAAGGCACGGTCAGGCGAGGCAAGGGTAATGCATGACAACGCAAGGCTACGCAGTGCACGGCTAGGCAAGGAAAGAGTAACGGAAGGAAAGGAAGGCAAGGTAAAGCAAGGCAAGGCAAGTGTAACAAAAGGCACGGCACGGCAAGGGGAAACAAGGCTAAGGCACGGCAATGCAAGGGTAAGCAATGCACGGCCAGGCAAGGAAAGGGTAACGCAAGGCAAGGCACGGTAATGCAAGGCGAGCCTAATGCACGACAACGCACGGCTAGGCAATGCACGGCAAGGCAAGGAAAGGGTAACGCAAGGCAAGGCACGGTTAGGCGAGGCAAGGCTAAGGCACGACAACGCAAGGCTAGGCAATGCACGGAAGGCAAGCAAAGAGTAACGGAAGGCAAGGAATGCAAGTCAAAGCAAGGCAACGCAAACAAGGCTATGGCAAGGTGAAAAAAGGCTAAGGCACGACAACGAAAGGCTAGGTAATGCACGGAAGGCAAGCATAGAGTCACGGAATGGATGGAAGGCAAGGCAACGCAAGGCAAAGCAAGCAATGCTATGGCAAGGTGAAACAAGGCTAAGGCACCACAACGCACGGCTAGGCAATGCACGGCCAGCCAAGGAAAAGGTAACGCAAGGCAAGGCACGGTGAGGCAAGGCAAGGCTAATGCACGACAGCGCAAGGCTAGGCAATGCACAGAAGGCAAGCAAAGAGTAACGGAAACCAAGGAAGGCAAGGGAAAGCAAGGCAAGGTAAGGGTAACGGAAGGAACGGCACGGCAAGGGGAAACAAGGCTAAGGCACGACAACGCACGGCTAGGCAATGCACGGCAAGGCAAGGAAAGGGTAACGCCAGGGAAGGCACGGTCAGGCAAGGCAAGGCTAATGCACGACAACGCAAGGCTAGGCAGTGCACGGCAAGGCAAGGAAAGAGTAACGGAAGGAAAGGAAGGAAAGGCAAAGCCAGGCAAGGCAAGTGTAACAAAAGGCACGGCACGGCAAGGGGAAACAAGGGTAAGGCACGACAACGCACGGCTAGGCAATACAAGGCAACGCAAGGAAAGGGTAACGCAAGGCAAGGCACGGTGAGGCAAGGCAAGGCAAATGCACGACAACGCACGGCTAGGCAATGCACGGCAAGGCAAGGAAAGGGTAAGGCAAGGCAAGGCACGGTCAGGCGAGGCAAGGCTAAGGCACGACAACGCAAGGCTAGGCAATGCACGGAAGGCAAGCAAAGAGTAACGGAAGGCAACGAAGGCAAGGGAAAGCAAGGCAAGGCAAGGGTAACGGAAGGAACGGCACGGCAAGGGGAAAGAAGGCTAAGGCACGACAACGCACGGCTAGGCAGTACACGGCAAAGCAAGGAATGGGTAACGCAAGGCAAGGTACTGTCAGGCGAGGCAAGGCTAAGGAACGACAACGCAAGGCTAGGCAATGCACGGAAGGCAAGCAAAGAGTAACGGAAGGCAAGGAAGGCAAGGCAAAGCAAGGCAACGCAAGCAAGGCTATGGCAAGTTGAAAAAAGGCTAAGACACGACAACGCATGGCTAGGCAATGCACGGAACGCAAGCAACGAGTAACGGAAGGCAAGGAAGGCAAGGGAAAGCAAGGCAAGGCAAGGGTAACGGAAGGAATGGCACGGTAAGGGGAAACAAAGCTAAGGCACGACAATGCAGGGCTAGGCAATGCAGGGCAAGGCAAGGAAAGGGTAACGCAAGGCAAGGCACGGTGAGGCAAGACAAGGCAAATGCACGACAACGCACGGCAGGCAATGCACGGCAAGGCAAGGAAAGGGTACCGCAAGGCAAGGCACGGTCAGGCGAGGCAAGGCTAAGGCACGACAACGCAAGGCTAGGCAATGCACGGAAGGCAAGCAAAGAGTAACGGAAGGCAAGGAATGCAAGGGAAAGCAGGGGAAGGCAAGGGTAACGAAAGGAACGGCACGGTAAGGGGAAACAAGGCTAAGGCACGACAACGCAGGGCTAGGCAATGCAGGGCAAGGCAAGGTAAGGGTAACGCAAGGCAAGGCACGGTCAGGCGAGGCAAGGCTAAGGCACGACAACGCAAGGCTAGGCAATGCACGGAAGGCAAGCAAAGAGTAACGGAACGCAAGGAAGGCAAGGGAAAGCAAGGCAAGGCAAGGTTAACGGAAGGAACGGAACGGCAAGGGGAAACAAGGCTAAGGCACGGCAACGCACGGCTAGGCAATGCACGACCAGGCAAGGAAAGGGTAACGCAAGGCAAGGCACGGTAAGGCAAGACAAGGCTAATGCACGACAACGCACGGCTAGGCAATGCACGGCAAGGCAAGGAAAGGGTAACGCAAGGCAAGGCACGGTCAGGCGAGGCAAGGCTAATGCACGACAACGCAAGGCTAGACAATGCACGGAAGGCAAGCAAAGAGTAACGGAAGGCAAGGAAGGCAAGGGAAACCAAGGCAAGGCAAGGCTAACGGAAGGAACGGCTCGGCAAGGGGAAACAAGGCTAAGGCACGGCAACGCAGGGCTAGGCAATGCACGGCCAGGCAAGGAAAGGGTAACGCAAGGCAAGGCACTTTCAGGCGAGGCAAAGCTAATGCACGACATCGCAAGGCTAGGCAGTGCACGGCTAGGCAAGGAAAGAGTAACGGAAGGAAAGGAAGGCAAGGCAAAGCATGGCAAGGCTAGTGTAACAACAGGCACGGCACGGCAAGGGGAAACAAGGCTAAGGAACGACAACGCAAGGCTAGGCAATGCACGGAAGGCAAGCAAAGAGTAACGGAAGGCAAGGAATGCAAAGGAAAGCAGGGGAAGGCAAGGGTAACGAAAGGAACGGCACGGTAAGGGGAAACAAGGCAAAGGCACGACAAGACAGGGCTAGGCAATGCAGGACAAGGCAAGGAAAGGGTAACGCAAGGCAAGGCACGGTTTGGGGAGGCAAGGCTAATGCACGACAACGCAAGGCTAGGCAATGCACGGAAGTCAAGCAAAGAGTAACGGAAGGCAAGGAAGGCAAGGGAAAGCAAGGCAAGGCAAGGGTAACGGAAGGAACGGCACGGCAAGGGGAAACAAGGCTAAGGCACGGCAACGCACGGCTAGGCAATGCACGGCAAGGCAAGGAAAGTGTAACGCAAGGCAAGGCACGGTATGGCAAGGCAAAGCTGATGCACGACAACGCACGGCTAGGCAATGCACGGCAAGGCAAGGAAAGGGTAACGCAAGGCAAGGCACGGTCAGGCGAGGCAAGGCTAAGGAACGACAACGCAAGGCTAGGCAATGCACGGAAGGCAAGCAAAGAGTAACGGAAGGCAAGGAAGGCAAGGGAAACCAAGGCAAGGCAAGGGTAACGGAAGGAACGGCACGGCAAGGGGAAACAAGGCTAAGGCACGGCAACGCACGGCTAGGCAATGCACGGCAAGGCAAGGAAAGGGTAACGCAAGGCAAGGCACGGTGAGGCAAGGCAACGCTGATGCACGACAACGCACGGCTAGGCAATGTACGGAAAGGCAAGGAAAGGGTAACGCAAGGCAAGGCACGGTCAGGCGAGGCAAGGGTAATGCACGAAAACCCAAGGCTATGCAGTGCACGGCTAGGAAATGAAAGAGTAACGGAAGGCAAGGAAGGCAAGGCAAAGCAAGGCAAGGCAAATGTAACAAAAGGCACGGCACGGCAAGGGGAAACAAGGCTAAGGCACGGCAACGCAAGGCTAAGCAATGCACGGCCAGGCAAGGAAAGGGTAACGCAAGGCACGGCACGGTAAGGCAAGGCGAGGCTAATGCACGACAACGCAAGGCTAAGCAATGCACGGCAAGGCAAGGAAAGGGTAACGCAAGGCAAGGCACGGTTAGGCGAAGCAAGGCTAAGGCACGACAACGCAAGGCTAGGCAATGCACGGAAGGCAAGCAAAGAGTAACGGAAGGCAAGGAATGCAAGGCAAAGCAAGGCAACGCAAGCAAGTCTATGGCAAGGTGAAAAAAATCTTAGGCACGACCACGCAAGGCTAGGCAATGCACGGAAGGCAAGCAAAGAGTAACGGAAGGCAAGGAAGGCAAGGCAAAGCAAGGAAACGCAAGAAAGGCTATGGCAAGGTGAAAAAAGGCTAAGACACGACAACGCAAGGCTAGGCAATGCACGGAAGGCAAGCAAAGAGTAACGGAAGGCAAGGGAAAGCAAGGCAAGGCAAGGGTAACGGAAGGAACGGCACGGTAAGGGGAAACAAAGCTAAGGCACGACAATGCAGGGCTAGGCAAGGAAAGGGTAACGCAAGGGAAGGCACGGTTTGGGGAGGCAAGGCTAATGCACGACAACGCAAGGCTAGGGAATGCACGGAAGGCAAGCAAAGAGTAACGGAAGGCAAGGAAGGCAAGGGAAAGCAGGGGAAGGCAAGGGTAACGGAAGGAACGGCACGGTAAGGGGAAACAAGGCTAAGGCACGACAACGCAGGGCTAGGCAATGCACGGCAAGGGAAGGAAAGGGTAACGCAAGGCAAGGCACTGTAAGGCAAGGCGAGGCTAATGCACGACAACGCACGGCTAGGCAATGCACGGCAAGGGGGGAAAGGGTAACGCAAGGCAAGGCACGGTTAGGCGAGGCAAGGCTAAGGCACGAAAACGCAAGGCTAGGCAATGCACGGAAGGCAAGCAAAGAGTAACGGAAGGCAGGAAATGCAAGGCAAAGCAAGGCAACGCAAGCAAGGCTATGGCAAGGTGAAAAAAGGCTAAGGCACGACAACGCAAGGCTAGGCAATGCACGGAAGGCAAGCAAAGAGTAACGGAATGGAAGGAAGGCAAGGCAAATCAAGGCAAAGCAAGCAAGGCTATGGCAAGGTGAAACAAGGCTAAGGCACCACAACGCACGGCTAGGCAATGCACGGCCAGCCAAGGAAAAGGTAACGCAAGGCAAGGCACTGTGAGGCAAGGCAAGGCTAATGCACGACAGCGCAAGGCTAAGCAATGCACGGAAGGCAAGCAAATAGTAACGGAAACCAAGGAAGGCAAGGGAAAGCAATGCAAGGCAGGGGTAACAGAAGGATCGGCACGGCAAGGGGAAACAAGGCTAAGGCACGACAACACAGGGCTAGGCAATGCAGGGCAAGGCAAGGAAAGGGTAACGCCTGGCAAGGCACGGTCAGGCAAGGCAAGGCTAATGCATGACCAGGCAAGGCTAGGCAGTGCACGGCAAGGCAAGGAAAGGGTAACGCAAGGCAAGGCACTGTCAGGCGAGGCAAGGCTAAGGCACGACAACGCAAGGCTAGGCAATGCACGGAAGGAAAGCAAAGAGTAACGGAAGGCAAGGAAAGCAAGGGAAAGCAAGGCAAGGCAAGGGTAACAGAAGGATCGGCACGGCAAGGGGAAACAAGGCTAAGGCACGACAACACAGGGCTAGGCAATGCAGGGCAAGGCAAGGAAAGGGTAACGCAAGGCAAGGCACGGTTTGGGGAGGCAAGGCTAATGCACGACAACGCAAGGCTAGGCAATGCACGGAAGGCAAGCAAAGAGTAACGGAAGGCAAGGAAGGCAAGGCAAAGCAAGGCAACGCAAGCAAGGCTATGGAAAGGTGAAAAAAGGCTAAGACAGGACAACGCAAGGCTAGGCAATGCACAGAAGGCAAGCAACGAGTAACGGAAGGCAAGGAAAGCAAGGGAAAGCAAGGCAAAGCAATGGTAACAGAAGGAACGGCACGGCAAGGGGAAACAAGGCTATGGCACGACAACGCACGGCTAGGCAATTCACTGCAAGGCAAGGAAAGGGTAACGCAAGGCAAGGCATGGTGAGGCGAGGCAAGGATAAGGCACCACAACGCAAGGCTAGGCAATGCACGGAAGGCAAGCAAAGAGTAACGGAAGGCAAGGAATGCAAGGGAAAGCAGGGGAAGGCAAGGGTAACGAAAGGAACGGCACGGTAAGGGGAAACAAGGCTAAGGCACGATAACACAGGGCTAGGCAATGCAGGGCAAGGCAAGGTAAGGGTAACGCAAGGCAAGGCACGGTCAGGCGAGGCAAGGCTAAGGCACGACAACGCAAGGCTAGGCAATGCACGGAAGGCAAGCAAAGAGTAACGGAAGGCAAGGAATGCAAAGGAAAGCAGGGGAAGGCAAGGGTAACGAAAGGAACGGCACGGTAAGGGGAAACAAGGCTAAGGCACGACAACACAGGGATAGGCAATGCAGGACAAGGCAAAGAAAGGGTAACGCAAGGCAAGGCACGGTTTGGGGAGGCAAGGCTAATGCACGACAACGCAAGGCTAGGCAATGCACGGAAGTCAAGCAAAGAGTAACGGAAGGCAAGGAAGGCAAGGGAAACCAAGGCAAGGCAAGGGTAACGGAAGGAACGGCACGGCAAGGGGAAACAAGGCTAAGGCACGGCAACGCACGGCTAGGCAATGCACGGCAAGGCAAGGAAAGGGTAACGCAAGGCAAGGCACGGTGAGGCAAGGCAACGCTGATGCACGACAACGCACGGCTAGGCAATGTACGGAAAGGCAAGGAAAGGGTAACGCAAGGCAAGGCACGGTCAGGCGAGGCAAGGGTAATGCACGACAACCCAAGGCTATGCAGTGCACGGCTAGGAAATGAAAGAGTAACGGAAGGCAAGGAAGGCAAGGCAAAGCAAGGCAAGGCAAATGTAACAAAAGGCACGGCACGGCAAGGGGAAACAAGGCTAAGGCACGGCAACGCAAGGCTAAGCAATGCACGGCCAGGCAAGGAAAGGGTAACGCAAGGCACGGCACGGTAAGGCAAGGCGAGGCTAATGCACGACAACGCAAGGCTAAGCAATGCACGGCAAGGCAAGGAAAGGGTAACGCAAGGCAAGGCACGGTTAGGCGAAGCAAGGCTAAGGCACGACAACGCAAGGCTAGGCAATGCACGGAAGGCAAGCAAAGAGTAACGGAAGGCAAGGAATGCAAGGCAAAGCAAGGCAACGCAAGCAAGTCTATGGCAAGGTGAAAAAAATCTTAGGCACGACCACGCAAGGCTAGGCAATGCACGGAAGGCAAGCAAAGAGTAACGGAAGGCAAGGAAGGCAAGGCAAAGAAAGGAAACGCAAGAAAGGCTATGGCAAGGTGAAAAAAGGCTAAGACACGACAACGCAAGGCTAGGCAATGCACGGGTAGGCAAGCAAAGAGTAACGGAAGGCAAGGGAAAGCAAGGCAAGGCAAGGGTAACGGAAGGAACGGCACGGTAAGGGGAAACAAAGCTAAGGCACGACAATGCAGGGCTAGGCAAGGAAAGGGTAACGCAAGGGAAGGCACGGTTTGGGGAGGCAAGGCTAATGCACGACAACGCAAGGCTAGGGAATGCACGGAAGGCAAGCAAAGAGTAACGGAAGGCAAGGAAGGCAAGGGAAAGCAGGGGAAGGCAAGGGTAACGGAAGGAACGGCACGGTAAGGGGAAACAAGGCTAAGGCACGACAACGCAGGGCTAGGCAATGCACGGCAAGGGAAGGAAAGGGTAACGCAAGGCAAGGCACTGTAAGGCAAGGCGAGGCTAATGCACGACAACGCACGGCTAGGCAATGCACGGCAAGGGGGGAAAGGGTAACGCAAGGCAAGGCACGGTTAGGCGAGGCAAGGCTAAGGCACGAAAACGCAAGGCTAGGCAATGCACGGAAGGCAAGCAAAGAGTAACGGAAGGCAGGAAATGCAAGGCAAAGCAAGGCAACGCAAGCAAGGCTATGGCAAGGTGAAAAAAGGCTAAGGCACGACAACGCAAGGCTAGGCAATGCACGGAAGGCAAGCAAAGAGTAACGGAATGGAAGGAAGGCAAGGCAAATCAAGGCAAAGCAAGCAAGGCTATGGCAAGGTGAAACAAGGCTAAGGCACCACAACGCACGGCTAGGCAATGCACGGCCAGCCAAGGAAAAGGTAACGCAAGGCAAGGCACTGTGAGGCAAGGCAAGGCTAATGCACGACAGCGCAAGGCTAAGCAATGCACGGAAGGCAAGCAAATAGTAACGGAAACCAAGGAAGGCAAGGGAAAGCAATGCAAGGCAGGGGTAACAGAAGGATCGGCACGGCAAGGGGAAACAAGGCTAAGGCACGACAACACAGGGCTAGGCAATGCAGGGCAAGGCAAGGAAAGGGTAACGCCTGGCAAGGCACGGTCAGGCAAGGCAAGGCTAATGCATGACCAGGCAAGGCTAGGCAGTGCACGGCAAGGCAAGGAAAGGGTAACGCAAGGCAAGGCACTGTCAGGCGAGGCAAGGCTAAGGCACGACAACGCAAGGCTAGGCAATGCACGGAAGGAAAGCAAAGAGTAACGGAAGGCAAGGAAAGCAAGGGAAAGCAAGGCAAGGCAAGGGTAACAGAAGGATCGGCACGGCAAGGGGAAACAAGGCTAAGGCACGACAACACAGGGCTAGGCAATGCAGGGCAAGGCAAGGAAAGGGTAACGCAAGGCAAGGCACGGTTTGGGGAGGCAAGGCTAATGCACGACAACGCAAGGCTAGGCAATGCACGGAAGGCAAGCAAAGAGTAACGGAAGGCAAGGAAGGCAAGGCAAAGCAAGGCAACGCAAGCAAGGCTATGGAAAGGTGAAAAAAGGCTAAGACAGGACAACGCAAGGCTAGGCAATGCACAGAAGGCAAGCAACGAGTAACGGAAGGCAAGGAAAGCAAGGGAAAGCAAGGCAAAGCAATGGTAACAGAAGGAACGGCACGGCAAGGGGAAACAAGGCTATGGCACGACAACGCACGGCTAGGCAATTCACTGCAAGGCAAGGAAAGGGTAACGCAAGGCAAGGCATGGTGAGGCGAGGCAAGGATAAGGCACCACAACGCAAGGCTAGGCAATGCACGGAAGGCAAGCAAAGAGTAACGGAAGGCAAGGAATGCAAGGGAAAGCAGGGGAAGGCAAGGGTAACGAAAGGAACGGCACGGTAAGGGGAAACAAGGCTAAGGCACGATAACACAGGGCTAGGCAATGCAGGGCAAGGCAAGGTAAGGGTAACGCAAGGCAAGGCACGGTCAGGCGAGGCAAGGCTAAGGCACGACAACGCAAGGCTAGGCAATGCACGGAAGGCAAGCAAAGAGTAACGGAAGGCAAGGAATGCAAAGGAAAGCAGGGGAAGGCAAGGGTAACGAAAGGAACGGCACGGTAAGGGGAAACAAGGCTAAGGCACGACAACACAGGGATAGGCAATGCAGGACAAGGCAAGGAAAGGGTAACGCAAGGCAAGGCACGGTTTGGGGAGGCAAGGCTAATGCACGACAACGCAAGGCTAGGCAATGCACGGAAGTCAAGCAAAGAGTAACGGAAGGCAAGGAAGGCAAGGGAAACCAAGGCAAGGCAAGGGTAACGGAAGGAACGGCACGGCAAGGGGAAACAAGGCTAAGGCACGGCAACGCACGGCTAGGCAATGCACGGCAAGGCAAGGAAAGGGTAACGCAAGGCAAGGCACGGTGAGGCAAGGCAACGCTGATGCACGACAACGCACGGCTAGGCAATGTACGGAAAGGCAAGGAAAGGGTAACGCAAGGCAAGGCACGGTCAGGCGAGGCAAGGGTAATGCACGAAAACCCAAGGCTATGCAGTGCACGGCTAGGAAATGAAAGAGTAACGGAAGGCAAGGAAGGCAAGGCAAAGCAAGGCAAGGCAAATGTAACAAAAGGCACGGCACGGCAAGGGGAAACAAGGCTAAGGCACGGCAACGCAAGGCTAAGCAATGCACGGCCAGGCAAGGAAAGGGTAACGCAAGGCACGGCACGGTAAGGCAAGGCGAGGCTAATGCACGACAACGCAAGGCTAAGCAATGCACGGCAAGGCAAGGAAAGGGTAACGCAAGGCAAGGCACGGTTAGGCGAAGCAAGGCTAAGGCACGACAACGCAAGGCTAGGCAATGCACGGAAGGCAAGCAAAGAGTAACGGAAGGCAAGGAATGCAAGGCAAAGCAAGGCAACGCAAGCAAGTCTATGGCAAGGTGAAAAAAACCTTAGGCACGACCACGCAAGGCTAGGCAATGCACGGAAGGCAAGCAAAGAGTAACGGAAGGCAAGGAAGGCAAGGCAAAGCAAGGAAACGCAAGAAAGGCTATGGCAAGGTGAAAAAAGGCTAAGACACGACAACGCAAGGCTAGGCAATGCACGGAAGGCAAGCAAAGAGTAACGGAAGGCAAGGGAAAGCAAGGCAAGGCAAGGGTAACGGAAGGAACGGCACGGTAAGGGGAAACAAAGCTAAGGCACGACAATGCAGGGCTAGGCAAGGAAAGGGTAACGCAAGGGAAGGCACGGTTTGGGGAGGCAAGGCTAATGCACGACAACGCAAGGCTAGGGAATGCACGGAAGGCAAGCAAAGAGTAACGGAAGGCAAGGAAGGCAAGGGAAAGCAGGGGAAGGCAAGGGTAACGGAAGGAACGGCACGGTAAGGGGAAACAAGGCTAAGGCACGACAACGCAGGGCTAGGCAATGCACGGCAAGGGAAGGAAAGGGTAACGCAAGGCAAGGCACTGTAAGGCAAGGCGAGGCTAATGCACGACAACGCACGGCTAGGCAATGCACGGCAAGGGGGGAAAGGGTAACGCAAGGCAAGGCACGGTTAGGCGAGGCAAGGCTAAGGCACGAAAACGCAAGGCTAGGCAATGCACGGAAGGCAAGCAAAGAGTAACGGAAGGCAGGAAATGCAAGGCAAAGCAAGGCAACGCAAGCAAGGCTATGGCAAGGTGAAAAAAGGCTAAGGCACGACAACGCAAGGCTAGGCAATGCACGGAAGGCAAGCAAAGAGTAACGGAATGGAAGGAAGGCAAGGCAAATCAAGGCAAAGCAAGCAAGGCTATGGCAAGGTGAAACAAGGCTAAGGCACCACAACGCACGGCTAGGCAATGCACGGCCAGCCAAGGAAAAGGTAACGCAAGGCAAGGCACTGTGAGGCAAGGCAAGGCTAATGCACGACAGCGCAAGGCTAAGCAATGCACGGAAGGCAAGCAAATAGTAACGGAAACCAAGGAAGGCAAGGGAAAGCAATGCAAGGCAGGGGTAACAGAAGGATCGGCACGGCAAGGGGAAACAAGGCTAAGGCACGACAACACAGGGCTAGGCAATGCAGGGCAAGGCAAGGAAAGGGTAACGCCTGGCAAGGCACGGTCAGGCAAGGCAAGGCTAATGCATGACCAGGCAAGGCTAGGCAGTGCACGGCAAGGCAAGGAAAGGGTAACGCAAGGCAAGGCACTGTCAGGCGAGGCAAGGCTAAGGCACGACAACGCAAGGCTAGGCAATGCACGGAAGGAAAGCAAAGAGTAACGGAAGGCAAGGAAAGCAAGGGAAAGCAAGGCAAGGCAAGGGTAACAGAAGGATCGGCACGGCAAGGGGAAACAAGGCTAAGGCACGACAACACAGGGCTAGGCAATGCAGGGCAAGGCAAGGAAAGGGTAACGCAAGGCAAGGCACGGTTTGGGGAGGCAAGGCTAATGCACGACAACGCAAGGCTAGGCAATGCACGGAAGGCAAGCAAAGAGTAACGGAAGGCAAGGAAGGCAAGGCAAAGCAAGGCAACGCAAGCAAGGCTATGGAAAGGTGAAAAAAGGCTAAGACAGGACAACGCAAGGCTAGGCAATGCACAGAAGGCAAGCAACGAGTAACGGAAGGCAAGGAAAGCAAGGGAAAGCAAGGCAAAGCAATGGTAACAGAAGGAACGGCACGGCAAGGGGAAACAAGGCTATGGCACGACAAAGCACGGCTAGGCAATTCACTGCAAGGCAAGGAAAGGGTAACGCAAGGCAAGGCATGGTGAGGCGAGGCAAGGATAAGGCACCACAACGCAAGGCTAGGCAATGCACGGAAGGCAAGCAAAGAGTAACGGAAGGCAAGGAATGCAAGGGAAAGCAGGGGAAGGCAAGGGTAACGAAAGGAACGGCACGGTAAGGGGAAACAAGGCTAAGGCACGATAACACAGGGCTAGGCAATGCAGGGCAAGGCAAGGTAAGGGTAACGCAAGGCAAGGCACGGTCAGGCGAGGCAAGGCTAAGGCACGACAACGCAAGGCTAGGCAATGCACGGAAGGCAAGCAAAGAGTAACGGAAGGCAAGGAATGCAAAGGAAAGCAGGGGAAGGCAAGGGTAACGAAAGGAACGGCACGGTAAGGGGAAACAAGGCTAAGGCACGACAACACAGGGATAGGCAATGCAGGACAAGGCAAGGAAAGGGTAACGCAAGGCAAGGCACGGTTTGGGGAGGCAAGGCTAATGCACGACAACGCAAGGCTAGGCAATGCACGGAAGTCAAGCAAAGAGTAACGGAAGGCAAGGAAGGCAAGGGAAACCAAGGCAAGGCAAGGGTAACGGAAGGAACGGCACGGCAAGGGGAAACAAGGCTAAGGCACGGCAACGCACGGCTAGGCAATGCACGGCAAGGCAAGGAAAGGGTAACGCAAGGCAAGGCACGGTGAGGCAAGGCAACGCTGATGCACGACAACGCACGGCTAGGCAATGTACGGAAAGGCAAGGAAAGGGTAACGCAAGGCAAGGCACGGTCAGGCGAGGCAAGGGTAATGCACGACAACCCAAGGCTATGCAGTGCACGGCTAGGAAATGAAAGAGTAACGGAAGGCAAGGAAGGCAAGGCAAAGCAAGGCAAGGCAAATGTAACAAAAGGCACGGCACGGCAAGGGGAAACAAGGCTAAGGCACGGCAACGCAAGGCTAAGCAATGCACGGCCAGGCAAGGAAAGGGTAACGCAAGGCACGGCACGGTAAGGCAAGGCGAGGCTAATGCACGACAACGCAAGGCTAAGCAATGCACGGCAAGGCAAGGAAAGGGTAACGCAAGGCAAGGCACGGTTAGGCGAAGCAAGGCTAAGGCACGACAACGCAAGGCTAGGCAATGCACGGAAGGCAAGCAAAGAGTAACGGAAGGCAAGGAATGCAAGGCAAAGCAAGGCAACGCAAGCAAGTCTATGGCAAGGTGAAAAAAATCTTAGGCACGACCACGCAAGGCTAGGCAATGCACGGAAGGCAAGCAAAGAGTAACGGAAGGCAAGGAAGGCAAGGCAAAGAAAGGAAACGCAAGAAAGGCTATGGCAAGGTGAAAAAAGGCTAAGACAC